>NC_082736.1:23506632-23656632 GCF_030144855.1 Hypanus sabinus | reverse complement strand
TCAGTCTTAAATACACCCACGGACTTGGCCTCCACCGCAGTCAGTAACAGAGCATCCCACAGACTCACTACTCTCTGGATAAAAAAAATATTCCTCCTTATCTCTGCTCTAAAAGGCTCGCCCCTCAACTTTCAGGCCGGGCCCTCTGGTTCCGGATACCCCCACCACAGGAAACATCCTCTCCACATTCACCCTATCTAGTCCTTTCAACATTCGGTAGGTTTCAATGAGATCCCCCGCATTCTTCTAAATTCCAGTGAGTTCAGGCCCAAAGCTGCCAAACGCTCCTCAATGTTAACCCCTTCACTCCTGCAATCCTCCTCATTAACCCCCTCTGGACTCTCTCCAATGACAACACATCCTTTCTGAGATACGGGGCCCAAGACAATTGACGATACTCCAAGTGTGGCCTGACTAGTGTCTTATAAAGGCTCAGCATCATCTCCCTGCTTTTATATTCTACTCCCCTTGAAATAAATGCCAACATTGCATTTGCCTCCTTTACCACAGACTCAACCTGTAAATTAATCCTCTGGGAGTCTTGCACGAGGACTCCCAGGTCCCTCTGCACCTCTGATGTTTGAACCTTCTCCCCATATAGATAACAGTCCGCACTATTGTTCCTTTTACCGAAATGCATCATCGTACATTTCCCAACACTGTATTCCATCTAATAAAAACACAAAATGCTGGCAGAACTCAGCGGGCCAGACAGCATCTATGGGAGGAGGTAGTGACGACGTTTCGGGCCGAAACCCTTCATCAGGAGTGAAGTAACGTGGGATGGTCGAGTGGGGGGAGGGATGAAGTAGAGAGCTGGGAAGTGATAGGCTGGACGGAAATGGGCTAGGGGGAAGGTTTCTCCTTTATTTCCCATAATTCTCCACCTTCCCCCAGCCCATTTCCCTTCAGCCTATCACTTCCCAGCTCTCTACTTCATCCCTTCCACCCACTTCTCATCCCCCACTCGACCATCCCATGTTACTTCACTCCTGATGAAGGGTTTCGGCCCGAAACGTCGTCACTACCTCCTCCCATAGATGCTGTCTGGCCCGCTGAGTTCTGCCAGCATTTTGTGTTTTTATTTATTTCCAGCATCTGCGGATTCACTTGAGTCGCCACTGTGTTCCATCTGCCACTTTTTACCCATTCTTCCAATTTGTCCAAGTCCTGCCGTAATCGCATTGCCTCCTCAGCACTACCGACCCCCCCCCTCCCACACCGATCTTCATGTCATCCACAGAGTTTGCCACGAAGCCATCAACTCCATCTTCGATCCAAAGTACAACGCACACGCTCCTGAGCCTCCGTGTGGTTCAGGTCCAGTGCTATCTATGAATTTGCCCACGACGCCACCGCTGTCACTGAACCGCAGGTACCGACGGGTCTGCGTACGGGAACGAGGCAGGGCACCAGGGTGACCGGAGCCCCAGTGACCTCCCGCTCAACGTCAGTAAACCTAAGGAGCTGATGATAAACACAAGAGGTTCTGCAGACGCCGGAAATCCGGAGCAGAGCACAAAATGCCGGAGGAACTCAACCGGTCGGGCAGCATCTACGGAAACGAATGAATGGTTTCGGGCCGAGATCTGTCTTCAGGACTGGGGGGGGGTGGGGGGGAGAGGCCAGAATAAGAAGGTGGGGGGCGGTGGAAGGAGGCTGGCTGGACAGTGATGGGTGAAGCCAGGTGGGGGGGAAAGGTCGAGGGCTGGAGAGGAAGGAATCTGACAGGACAAAGGGAAGGAGGAGGAGATGATAGGCGAGCGAGGAGAAGCAAACGACCAAAATGGGGAATAGTGGAAGAGGGGAAGGAGGGGGAAAAGACCTCTTCACTGGGAACAGAAATCGATGTTCGCGCCATCAGGTTGGAGGCTACGCAGACGGAATACGAGGAGTTGCTCCTCCAACCTGAGGGTACAGGAGGAGTCCGTGGGCTGACATGTCTGGACGGGAATGGGAATGGGAACCGGAATTAGAACAGGAAGTTGCGCTTGTGGCGGACGGAGCGGAGGTGCTCGACGAAGCGCACCCGCCCCCCCCCCAACTTACGAAGGGCTCTCGTCGAGGTGGGGCCCGTAGGGAACGAGCTGGTTGGTGGCTTCAGGAAGGTGGGGGGGGACTATACCAGTCCCCATTAGGCGACGGGCGGTGGGGGGAGTCAGCAGCTCTAAGCTCTCGGGCGCCCGCACATCGATGGCCTGTCCCGGGCCCAGCGATTAGGGAGGCAGAGTCGGCATCTTTCCTGCCCTTAGGAAGGTGGGGGACTTCGACGGGTGCGCTGTTGTAAGTGTCCCCCCCCCCCCCCCCCGGCCCCGGTTTCGTCGCGCGGGAACGCAAGAAGCCGCAGAGAGCGGTGGACTCAACTCAATACACCACCGGCACGTCCCTCCCCACCGTCGTCGCATCTCCAGGAGGCTCTGCCTCAAGAAATCAACGTCCACCGTCCGGGCCGGGCCATCTCCTGGCAGCTCCCATTGGGCAGGAGGCCCAGAAGCCTGAAGCCCCACACCACCAGGGTTCAGGAGCAGCGGCTCGTTCCGGTCAGCACAGCAGTAACTGCCCTTGTGGACGTGGTGCGTCTGACGCTCCGGGCCACCGCCAGAGAGTCTTTTTTTTTAAAATCGCGCCCATGCACACGTGGACCCGTGCAGATGACGACGTACCCGACTTCGACGACCGCGAAGGAAGCTCTGCACCCGCGTTTTCAGAGGAGGCCCAAATGCCCGGGACCCGCAGCGGAATTCAGGGAAGGCCTCAGAGTCGAGGAGCACAGGAACAGGCCCTTCGGCCCAGCTCGTCCGTGCCCACCGACCGAGCCAGGCCTCTGAGGCATCGTGTGCGTGTCTCACAAACCAGATCAAGGTGGCCAAGAGGATCTTGCGGGAGGGTTGGTAGATGTCATCTACATGGACTTTGGCAAGATTGGGGTCCTGCCTGCGTGCTTCAGGCTTCTCTACCCCTCCTACCCCTATACTCATCGAAAGGTCTCCTCCACCAGTTTCCACAGCCTTCAACACCTCAATCTCCCGTGCATTTATCTACCTTAAGACCATACGATGTAGGACTGGCAAACGATGTACAAAAAAGGCCAAGCTGCATAGATACAAGAAAGAGTGTAAGAGCAGAAATAGGCCGTTCGGCCCATCGGGTCTGCTCCGCCCTTTCATCATGGCCGACCCACTTCCCCCCCTCAGCCTCCAACCTCCTGCCTTCTCCCCGCATCCCTTCCCACCCTGACCGCTGAAGAATCCATAAGGACTTGGCCTAAGGCAACGGATTCCGCAGACTTGCCATTCTCCGGCTGAAGATGTTCCTCCCCATCTCCGTCCTAAAAGGACGCCCCCTCCACTCTGAGAATATCTCCTCTGGTCTTAGTCTCCCACCCCCCCCCCCCCACCACCACAACCACAGGAAACATCCTCTCCACGCCCACTCTTATCGAGGCCTTTCAACGTCCGATAGGTTTCGATGAGGTCCCTCCTCGTCCTCCTGAATCCCATCTCCAGCCCACCCTCACTCTCAGAACCCGGACACTGGAGAAAGCGATCGAACCCTGAGCCCCGTCATGACAGGAACTGTGAGCGGCTGGGCATCAGGGTGTGTGATAAACCAAAGGGGCTTGGGAAAGACCGGTCCATAATTCATTGAAAGTACGGTCATAAAGAAAGCTTTTGGGACATTGGCCTTTATAAATCAAAGTACTGAGCACAGGAGATGGGATGTTATGTTGAAGTTGTACGAGACGTTGGTGAGGCCTAATTTGGAGTATTGAGTGCAGTTTTGGTCACCTACCCACAGGAAAGATAAGAATAAGGTTGAAAGAGTGCAGAGAAAATTTACAGGGATGTCGCCGGGTCTGGAGGACCTGAGCAGAAGGGAGGGGTACGTTATTCCCTGGAGCGCGGGAGATTTGCAAGAGGGGTTCAGGCCGGATGAATGCAAGCAGGCCCCTTTCCTCCCCCTCAGGCCGGGCGAGACGAGAACCAGAGGTCCTGGGTTAAGGGTGAAAGGTGAAATGTTTAGGGGATTCTGAGGGGGGAGCTGCCAGTAGATTTGGGTTCAATGGTAACACTTATGAGAAGCTTGGACAGGTACATGGGATGGGAGGGGTGCAGAGGGCCGGTTAGATGGGACTAGGCCGAAAGCCAGTCCAGATAGGCCGGAGTGCCTACTTCTGTGCTGTAGTGTCCGATGACTTTAAACAGGTTGCAGGTTTGGAATATGATCATCTTTCCCTCTGATAGTTTTAACCTAATGTGAATAAATGTGAAGTTATCCACTTTGGAAGCAGGAACAAGAGGGCAGAACGGTGTCGAGTTAGGTAAGGGAGAAATGCAAAGAGACCTAGGAGTCCTAGTTCACCAGTCAATGAAGGTGAATGAGCAAGTGCAACAGGCAGTGAAGAGGGCAAATGGAATGTTGGCCTTTGTTACAAGGGGAATTGAGTACAAGAGCAAGGATGTCCTTTTGCATTTGTACAGGGCCCTGGTGAGACCACACCTGGAATATTGTGTACAGTTTTGGTCTCCAGGTTTAAGGAAGGACATTCTGGCAGTTGAGGAAGTGCAGCGTAGATTCACTAGGTTGATTCCTGGGATGGCAGGGCTGTCTTACGCAGAGAGATTGGAGAGATTGGGCTTGTACACACTGGAATTGAGGAGATTGAGAGGGGATCTGATTGAAACGTTTAAGATAATTAAAGGATTTGATAGGATTGAGGCAGGAAATATGTTCCAGATGTTGGGAGAGTCCAGTACCAGAGGGCATGGATTGAGAATAAGAGGTCAGTTATTTAAAACAGAGTTGAGGAAGAGCTTATTCTCCCAGAGAGTTGTGGAGGTGTGGAATGCACTGCCTCGGAAGATGGTGGAGGCCAATTCTCTGGATGCTTTCAAGAAGGAGCTAGATAGATATCTGATGGATAGGGGAATCAAGGGATATGGGGACAAGGCAGGGACTGGGTATTGATAGTGAATGATCAGCCATGATCTCAGAATGGCGGTGCAGACTCGAGGGGCCGAATGGTCTACTTCTGCACCTATTGTCTATTGTCTATAATCACCCTCATGAATATTAACTGGCACATTCGGTTAAAGCATCCCACTGAACAGGCAAATTAAGATTTGTGGAATTAAAATTTTTGAAGTACCATCTTAAATCCCTTTGTTGGACAGCAGCAATCTTTAAACGCGGATCAATCCACCCGATACTCTTAATTATCACCACTGGGTTAACCGTAAGGAGGCGGTTAGAGAGAGGGAGGTGAGAGACTGACAAGGAAAGCCAGGCAGAGGAGGACAGGAGGGACAACGACAGAATGGGGAGAGTTTGGGAGAAGAGAGGCAGACTAGGAAACAGAAGGGGAGAGAGGGTGGGTGGGGGGGAGTGGGAGTGGGGGAGAAAAAGGTGAGCAAAGAAAGAGGGAAAGGGTAAGGGGAGGAGGGGGGAGAATGGAGTGAGAGTTAGAGGGGAGAAAGGGGAGAAGAGAGGGGTGAGTGAGAGGGGGGTGACAGGAGATGCTGAGAGGAGAATGATAGGAGTGCGAGAGAAGAGAGAGATGAGTGAGAGGAGGGGATGAGAGAGGGGGAAGGAGAGGGAGAGAGGAGAATGGAGTGAGAGTTAGAGGGGAGAAAGAGGGGTGAGTGAGGGGGGAATGACAGGAGAGGGGAGGAGGAGAGATAGATGGAGAGACAGAGAGGAGGGGATGAGAGAGAGAGAGGAGGGGATGAGAGAGGGGAGAGGCGAATGGTAGGAGAGGAGAGGGGGAGAGAGGAAAGGGGGAGAGAGGAGAAGGGGAGAGGGTGAGAGGGGGAGAAGAGAGAGCTGAGAGGGAGGGATGAGAGGAGGGGGAAGGAGAGGTGGAGAGAGGAGAAAGGAGTGAGGGTGAAAAACGGGGGAGAGAGGGAGTTAAGAGATGAGTGAGGGGGAGGACAGGGAGAGAGGAAAATGGAGTGAGGGTGAGAGATAGAGGAGAGAGGGGAATGGAGGGTTAGAGGTAGAGAGAGGACAGATGAATGAGTGAGGAGGGGAGAATGGAGTGAGGGTGAGAGATAGGGGAGAGAGGAGTGAGAGGGGATAGGGGAATGGAGGGTGAGAGGTAGAGAGGGGACAGAGATGAATGAGTGAGGAGGGGAGAATGGAGTGAGGGTGAGATAGGGGAGAGCGGAGGGAGATGAGTGAGTGAGGAGGAGAGGGGAATGGAGGGAGATGAGTGAGATCTTACCCAGGTCACCAGAGGACTCGCCATGAACCGCTGCAGACTCTGATTGAGGTGCGACTCGGATCTCAGGACCGAGCGCCTCCGGCAGCTGAAGCTGCGGCCGCCCAGCTCCATGTTCCCGGGTCGGGTCGGGTCGGGGCAGGAGCGCGTCTGGTTGTCCGCCGCGCCCGGCGCCCGGAGCGATCACGGTCCGGCCCTGCCCTGCCCCGCCGAACTCTGAGTGGAGGGAGGAGGGTGGGGCCTCCCTCTGGGTGGTGGGAGAGGTTACTCAGACGCCGGGCAACTTCCGCAAAGTGTGTGCGGGACTGGGAGCCGCCTGCTGGCCGGGACTCTCCCCGCCGTCAAACCCCGGCGGCGGGGGACGGGGTGCAAAACGGAGAGGGGTAAGGGCACGGGGCAATGGAGCAAGAGGGGCAAAATGAAAAGTGAGGGGGTCTAGGGAAATAGGGGCAAAGCAGGGTGACAGTGGGAAGCGGGAGGAGGGGGTGCAAAATGTGGAGAGGGATGAGAGAGGGCGAGGACCTCTGCCCCCCTCCCACCCCCGTACCCCAGTATTTCACCCCCTTGCCCGCATCTTCCACCTTACCGTCTCGATCTGGCACCTTATCAAATGACTGCCGGAACTCCCGGTACATCACATCCACCGGCTCCCCCTCCTTTGCCCACGATAGAGCACAGTACAACTCCGCTTATCGGTTACCTACCCCGGCAGAGTTCGGCATGGCTGCCCCTGCCTAGCCCCCCCCCCACCCCCACACCCCCACACCCCGCCTAGGATTTTTTTTCCCCGGACTGTTAGATATTAACTCCACAGCGTCACTCCCACAGGCCCTTCAGCCCGACTGGCCCCTGCTGTCCCATTTGCCAAAGGTCGTCCCATCTCCTTCTGCGCCTTCCCAACCCATGGACCTGCCCATATGTGTTCTACACTTCCCAGAGTCAACTGCCTTTACCACCACCTCTGGCAGCTCGTTCCACACACACCCACCGCTCTCCATTGGGAAAATAACCCCCCCCCCCACTTTCAACCTCGCCCTGCAGTCTCGTTCTCCCCTGCTCCGGGCAGAGACTATGAACGCCTCCCCTGGTTCCTCAGGAGTTTGTAAACCCCTATAAGGTCACCCCTCACCCTCTCCCGCCCCCAGTCCTGGCAGTGCCCTTGTCAATCATTTCTGCAACCTCGACCGTCTCATAACACCCTTCCTCCAGCTGGCCGACCGAGTGTGGTCTCACCGACATCTTGTGCAGCTGTAACGTGACAGCCCAAACCCCGAACTCAGTTCCCCAACCGAGGAAGCCCAGCGTGCCTAATGCCTTCTCCCCGCCCTCTCCACCCGCGCCTCTGGCTCACTCCCCGCTTTGCCGCTGGCGAGGGTCCTCCACCTTCAGGGCTTCCTGCATCGTGCCAGGAGCTTCCCTCGCGGTTTTCACTCCGGCCAGCCGCGCAAGTCCCCGGCGGAGACTCGGGAATTGTGCCGAAGATACGGGGCGCTCGCGGGGAGATATGGATAGGCTAAGTGCCTGGGCAAGGGTCTGACAAAGCTGGTGAATGCGAGGTCACCCACTCTGGGAGGAGCAATGGAAGAGCAGATTATTGTTTAAATGGTAGAGGAACTCGGGGGTGCTTGTGCATGGATTACAAAATGTTGGTTTGCGGGCTGTCAAGAAAGCAAATGGGGTGTCGGCCTTCATTGCTAGAGGGACTGAATTCAAGAGCAGGGAGGTCATGCTGCGACTATACAGGGTACTGGTGAGGCCGCACCTGGAGTACTGTGTGCGGTTCTGGTCTTCTTACTCGAGGAAGGATATACTGGCTTTGGAGGCGGTGCAGAGGAGGTTCACCAGGTTGATTCCAGAGATGAGGGGGTTAGACTATGAGGAGAGATTCAGTCACTTGGGGGCTGTGCTGACTGGAATTCGGAAGAATGAGAGGAGATCTTATAGAAACATGAATGTAGGCCTCTGCTAGTCTCAATAGACCATGGATTTGTGCCTTGGAAAGGTTCCAGGGTTGTATGGGAGACTGACAGTTGCCCAAGCTGCAAGTCTCCCCTCTCCACACCACTGATGTTGTCCAAGGGAAGGGCACTAGGACCCAAGCAGCTTGGCACCGGTGACGTCGCAGAGCAATGTGTGGTTAAGTGCCTTGCTCAAGGACACAACACGCTACCTCAGCAGAGGCTCGAACCAGCGACCTTCAGACAGGTGACCCAACCAAGAGTCAAAGCCCTGACTCCAGCCAACAGAGCTCTCCGGGCCATCGAGGCAGGCAAGCCTCCAAACCCTACGGCGAGGTTGTGGTCCTCGTGGAGGTATCCGTGTCACACTCTCAAGGAACTACATGCCAGTACCCCCGGGCCTCCCTGTCCTACGACACTCCCCAGGACCCGGCCATTCACTGTACAAGTCCTGTCCTGGCTCACTTTCCCAAAGGGCACTTGCCCGCACTAAATTCCATCCGCCTTTCCTTGGCCCGGCTCCCCCAGCGGCCCCCAGACCTGCCGCGACGTCAGAGAGCCTCTGTTCACCATCCAAATCTCGGCGTTGTCCGCAAGCTTACTATCTATGGCGGTCAAGTCTCGGAAAAATCACTAATATATAGGGTAAACACTATAGGGTAAACGTCCAATCTGAGAAAAGAAAAACAGCCCGCCTCTACCAGTCTCTTGCCTCCTATCGCCATGGCAACCTTTCATCCAATTGGCTACCAGCCTCCGGATCCCATGTGATCGAATATTCTAGACCAGCCTATCAGATTTCAGATCTACCTACCACACGTTCTTCGAGACGGACGGTTACCGTGTGAACGACCAACGCACTGGAGGAAGCCCGCGAGTGTCGCTACACCTTCAGGTGACAGAGGAGACCGCGAAGCTCGTCAGAGCAACACAGGCAGACCGAGGCAACAACGGCAAGAGAAGCCCCTCTTCCTCCCCCGCCACCCACGCACGCGCACGCAGGCGGGACTCCAATCCTGTCAAAGGCGTGTGGGTGGGGGGGGGGGGCACGTGGCTCGCTTTGCCGCTCACCGATTGGCCCGTTTAAAAGTTGCGGCCGCCCATTCCCATTGGCCGCGCCGAGGCGCCGGTTCCCGTTTCCGGGCGCCTCCGGGGAGCAAGCGTAGCTCGTGCGGGAGGCTCTGCCTCTCCCCTCCGTCCCCGGGAAAGAGAACAACCATTCGGAAAGTGTTCTCCAGACCTAGAAGGCCCCCCTGCCCTCCAAGTTCCTCCTCGTCGGGCGTTTAGTTTAGAAGTTTACATTAACTTGGTCGAAGTTTTTCGCTGTTTGTAATCAAATGATTAAAGGGCTTATTTGCAGTCAGCGCCTTCTGTCTCGCTCACCAAGGCCCCGTCACACCTGGCCAGCACAAAATCCTGGTGGGGCTCAGCAGCTAAGGAAGAGGAATTGGCAGTCGGCATTTTGGGCCGAGCACCGGGAAGGAAGGGAGAGGTGGGGAGGGGCAGGAGCGGAAGCTGGCAGGTGATAGGTGTGGGGAGGGTGGGTGGGCTGGGGATGAAGTGAGGAGCTGGTGGGGGGGATAGAGGTAAAGGGCTGAAGAAGACACCCCCCCCCCCAAACCCGAGACTGGCCTCATCGTGGCAGTAGAGGAGGCCGTGAGCCACGTGAGGAGATTAACGAGGTGCTTCGCTTGCCACACGCACGTCACCAGATACAGCGAAGGTGCGGATAAATCCCGGGAATTTAAAACCTGTCCACTGGAGGCTGGGTGCCGGGGAGTGCAGGAAGCGGGAACGCGCTGGAGGCCGGCCAGCGTCCGTGGAAACGAGCAGTTGACGCCAGGGATCCTGGTCACTTCCGAGGAAACCCACTGTGGGCTTTAAAGGGAAAACAGGAATCGATGGGCCGCAAGCCAGATGCCAAGCGGACGAAATTCCCGAAGAGCTGGGTGGGGTCGAGGGAGTTTTACTCTGCAAACTGAGGTCATGGGTGAGGGGCAAGTGTGGACACAGATAGGACTGTAGGTGGGAGGGTACACTGATGGTAGAAGTGGGGGGAGTGTCAGGACTGTCTTGATCATTTTCCATCGGTCCGATAATCCACTCCCGCCTCTCTTTTACACTTTATGTACCTGAAGAGACTTGCGGTATCCTCTTTAATGTTATTGGCCGGCTTACTTCCGTATCCCATCCTGACCTCCCAAGTGGTTTTTAAGTTGCCTTCTACTGGCGCGTAAAACTCCCCAGCCCTCTCACTTCCCATTACGTTTTGTCTGCCCTCCCTTTGGCTTTCACGTTGGCTTTAACTTCCCTTGTTGGCCACAGCTGCGTCACGGTTGAAATATCAAACGGACAGCAGCTACGGGAATAAAGAACAAAAGGGAAGAGGCGTGGAGAGAGGAGATGACGAGAGAGGAACGCGGTCTTGTCTCCTTCCACCAGACCACTGGGAACAGAAATTCCTTTGACAGCGTGAACCAATCAGAGGGCTGGATTCAGGTAACGTGATCGTCACCGTGGAAACCAAGACATTCCCCGAAAGGTACAGAGGTGACAGGAACTGCTGAAAAACTCACTAAATAATTAGATAATAGACAATAGGCCATTCAGCCCATTCGCTGTGATCGTGGCTGATCATCCACAATCTGTACCCCGTTCCTGCCTTCTCCCCATATCCCTTGACTCCGCTATCTTTAAGAGTTCTATCTAACTCTTTCTTGAAAGCATCCAGAGAATTGGCCTCCACTGCCTTCTGGGGCAGAGCATTCCACACCTCCACCACTCTCTGGGTGAAAAAGTTTTTCCTCAGCTCTGTTCTAAATGGCCTTCCCCTTATTCTTAAACTGTGGCCTCTGGTTCTGGACTCCCCCCAACATCGGGAACATGTTTCCTGCCTCTAGCGTGTCCAATCCCTTAATAATCTTATATGTTTCAATCAGATCCCCTCTCATCCTTCTAAATTCCAGTGTGTTCTAATTATGTTATATTGGTAATTATACAAGAATTAAACAAGTAAAAGAAAGTCAAGCTACAAGAACGTCAAAACAGCTCTACAGAGATGCTGATACCATCTCATCGCGCATTAGCGAGAGCACCGTTGGACTACTGCACACAGTTCTTGTTTCCGCACTCCAGGAATGGGCTGGTTGCGCTGGAGAGGGTGCAGGGAGCTTCTCCCACCCCTCCAGCCTCTCGAGGTGCCCCCCCCCCACCACCTCAGACAGGGCCCGGGATGGTGCACCGCCAGAGGAGAGAGAAGCCGGAGGTGTGCAAAATGGGGCGGGGGGGGGCGCAGCTGAGGGTAGTCGGCTGGAAACCTCTCCCCGAAGCAGGTGCACACGACGTGGGTTCAGGGCAGTGGTGGGGGGGGGGGGGTGGAACCTCTGAGAGGACATAACCTTGCCGTTGGGTTTGGAGGCTGGCCTGCCTCAGCGACCCGCAGGGCCGCGCTGGCTGGAGCTGGGGCCTTCGTGCCAACCAGGTCAAAGGGCAGACAGGCCAGTCCACCAGGTTTTGGGGTTCAGCCCTGACCGGTCAAAAAAAAAAAATGTTTGTTACGGAAACAGCGATGAAGGATCCTTCTGTATCGGTGTGCAACCGAGACAGAGAGAGAGAGAGAGAGAGACGGAGGATTTTCATTGTCACGATCCCAGAAGAAGGGGTAGAAAGCTTAGAGGAGGAACTTTCTCCAGAAGACAGGGGTTTGGAATCTGGAACGCACTGCCCGAGGACGCGGGGGGGAGGCGGAGCTGGTCGCGAGCTTCACAGCGAAGAGGTATCCGGAGCGGCTCTCGAATCGCTGAGCTGCGGACCGAGTGCGCTGGGGTACTAGCAAAGCCACGATGGGCCGAAGGGCCTGTGTCCTTGACTCGGTGAGCAGATGTCACCGCTGGCCTTGGGCGAGCTGGAACGCTGGTGGGTCTCGGCCGGTCAGGACTGCAGATTGCTTCACGTCATCTCCAGTGCGAGAGCGTAAACTTATCCCGGATCTGACGCAGCACAAAAAACATGATAAATATAATTACATAAGATTTCAGAATCAGAATCAGGTTTATTATCACCGGCATGTGACGTGAAATTTGTTAACTTAGCAGCAGCAGTTCAATGCCATACATAATCAGAATCAGACTTTAATCGCCAAGTACCTGTGCACGTACAAGGAATTTACTTCCGTTAGATGTTGTCTCTCTGCTCATAACAATAATAATGATAAATATAAATGAAATTAAAGATTATACATACAGGTAGTGCAATCCAAGTAATAGTTAGCCGACAGTTAACCGGCAGTTAACTGTTCAGCAAAGTGACCGCAGTAGGGAAAAGACTTCTCCAGGGCCTATTAGTCTTAGTCTGGAGGGATCTGAAGCACCTACCAGACGGAAGCAGTTCAAACAGTCCGTGCGCAGGATGGAAGGAGTCCTTTCTGATGTTCCCCGCCCTCTTCTTCAACCTGGAATCTAGCAGAGAGAGAAAAAAAAACAATAAAAATAAATAAAAATAATAATAAATAAACAAGTAAATCAATTATGTATATTAAATAGATTGTTAAAAAATTTGCAAAAACAGAAATACTGTATATTAAAAAAAAGTGAGGTAGTGTTCATGGGTTCAATGTCCATTTAGGAATTAGAGGGGAAGAAGCTGTTCCTGAATCGCTGAGTGTGTGTCTTCAGGCTCCTGTACCCCCTCCCTGATGGCAGAGGGGAAGAAGCTGTTCCTGAATCGCTGAGTGTGTGTCTTCAGGCTCCTGTACCCCCTCCCTGATGGCAGAGGGGAAGAAGCTGTTCCTGAATCGCTGAGTGTGTGTCTTCAGGCTCCTGTACCCCCTCCCTGATGGCGGAGGGGAAGAAGCTGTTCCTGAATCGCTGAGTGTGTGTCTTCAGGCTCCTGTACTCCCTCCCTGATGGCAGAGGGGAAGAAGCTGTTCCTGAATCGCTGAGTGTGTGTCTTCAGGCTCCTGTACCCCCTCCCTGATGGCAGAGGGGAAGAAGCTGTTCCTGAATCGCTGAGTGTGTGTCTTCAGCCTCCTGTACCCCCTCCCTGATGGCAGAGGGGAAGAAGCTGTTCCTGAATCGCTGAGTGTGTGTCTTCAGGCTCCTGTACCCCCTCCCAGATGGTGGAGGGGAAGAAGCTGTTCCTGAATCGCTGAGTGTGTGTCTTCAGCCTCCTGTACCCCCTCCCTGATGGCAGAGGGGAAGAAGCTGTTCCTGAATCGCTGAGTGTGTGTCTTCAGCCTCCTGTACCTCCTCCCTGATGGCAGAGGGGAAGAAGCTGTTCCTGAATCGCTGAGTGTGTGTCTTCAGGCTCCTGTACCCCCTCCCTGATGGCAGAGGGGAAGAGGCAGACTCTTGCCCCTCACAGCTAGAGGGGGCCGTCACGTTTGGTTTGTGGAATCTCCCTGTGCACTGTTGGGGAGGCTGCGGAGGCCCACAGCAAAGACAGCCACGGCCGGCTGGGAGCCTCCGTTTGGAAGAGCAGATACCGAGAAGGAGGGAGGCAGCTCCTGGAAAGGTAAATGGTGAGGCAATGACACACTCAACATTGCCAGTGTGGTGTCTGTAATGGGAACAGTCACAATGTCAGTGTGATGTCTGTAATGGGAACAGTCACATTGTCAGTGTGATGTCTGTAATGGGAACGATCACAATGTCAGTGTGATGTCTGTAATGGGAACGATCACAATGTCAGTGTGATGTCTGTAATGGGAACGATCACAATGTCAGTGTGATGTCTGTAATGGGAACAGTCACATTGTCAGTGTGATGTCTGTAATGGGAACAGTCACAATGTCAGTGTGATGTCTGTAATGGGAACGATCACAATGTCAGTGTGACGTCTGTAATGGGAACAGTCACATTGTCAGTGTGATGTCTGTAATGGGAACAGTCACATTGTCAGTGAGATGTCTGTAATGGGAACAGTCACATTGTCAGTGAGATGTCTGTAATGGGAACGATCACAATGTCAGTGTGATGTCTGAAATGGGAACAGTCACATTGTCAGTGTGATGTCTGTAATGGGAATCGTCACATTGTCAGTGTGATGTCTGTAATGGGAACAGTCACATTGTCAGTGAGATGTCGGTAATGGGAACAGTCACATTGTCAGTGAGATGTCTGTAATGGGAACGATCACAATGTCAGTGTGATGTCTGTAATGGGAACGATCACAATGTCAGTGTGACGTCTGTAATGGGAACAGTCACATTGTCAGTGTGATGTCTGTAATGGGAACAGTCACATTGTCAGTGAGATGTCTGTAATGGGAACAGTCACATTGTCAGTGAGATGTCTGTAATGGGAACGATCACATTGTCAGTGTGATGTCTGTAATAGGAACAGTCACATTGACAGTGTGATGTCTGTAATGGGAACAGTCACATTGTCAGTGTGATGTCTGTAATGGGAACAGTCACATTGTCAGTGTGATGTCTGTAATGGGAATAGTCACATTGTCAGTGTGATGTCTGTAATGGGAACAGTCACATTGTCAGTGTGATGTCTGTAATGGGAACAGTCACATTGTCAGTGTGATGTCTGTAATGGGAACAGTCATATTGTCAGTGTGATGTCTGAAATGGGAACAGTCACATTGTCAGTGTGATGTCTGAAATGGGAACAGTCACATTGTCAGTGTGATGTCTGTAATGGGAATCGTCATATTGTCAGTGTGATGTCTGTAATGGGAACAGTCACATTGTCAGTGTGATGTCTGAAATGGGAACAGTCACATTGTCAGTGTGATGTCTGAAATGGGAACAGTCACATTGTCAGTGTGATGTCTGTAATGGGAATCGTCATATTGTCAGTGTGATGTCTGTAATGGGAACAGTCACATTGTCAGTGAGATGTCGGTAATGGGAACAGTCACATTGTCAGTGAGATGTCTGTAATGGGAACGATCACAATGTCAGTGTGATGTCTGTAATGGGAACGATCACATTGTCAGTGTGATGTCTGTAATAGGAACAGTCACATTGACAGTGTGATGTCTGTAATGGGAACAGTCACATTGTCAGTGTGATGTCTGTAATGGGAACAGTCACATTGTCAGTGTGATGTCTGTAATGGGAATAGTCACATTGTCAGTGTGATGTCTGTAATGGGAACAGTCACATTGTCAGTGAGATGTCTGTAATGGGAACAGTCACATTGTCAGTGAGATGTCTGTAATGGGAACGATCACAATGTCAGTGTGATGTCTGTAATGGGAACAGTCACATTGTCAGTGTGATGTCTGTAATGGGAATCGTCATATTGTCAGTGTGATGTCTGTAATGGGAACAGTCACATTGTCAGTGTGATGTCTGTAATGGGAATAGTCATATTGTCAGTGTGATGTCTGTAATGGGAACAGTCACATTGTCAGTGTGATGTCTGAAATGGGAATCGTCATATTGTCAGTGTGATGTCTGTAATAGGAACAGTCACATTGTCAGTGTGATGTCTGTAATGGGAACAGTCACATTGTCAGTGTGATGTCTGTAATGGGAACAGTCATATTGTCAGTGTGATGTCTGAAATGGGAACAGTCACATTGTCAGTGTGATGTCTGAAATGGGAACAGTCACATTGTCAGTGTGATGTCTGTAATGGGAATCGTCATATTGTCAGTGTGATGTCTGTAATGGGAACAGTCACATTGTCAGTGTGATGTCTGAAATGGGAACAGTCACATTGTCAGTGTGATGTCTGAAATGGGAACAGTCACATTGTCAGTGTGATGTCTGTAATGGGAATCGTCATATTGTCAGTGTGATGTCTGTAATGGGAACAGTCACATTGTCAGTGAGATGTCGGTAATGGGAACAGTCACATTGTCAGTGAGATGTCTGTAATGGGAACGATCACAATGTCAGTGTGATGTCTGTAATGGGAACGATCACATTGTCAGTGTGATGTCTGTAATAGGAACAGTCACATTGACAGTGTGATGTCTGTAATGGGAACAGTCACATTGTCAGTGTGATGTCTGTAATGGGAACAGTCACATTGTCAGTGTGATGTCTGTAATGGGAAAGTCACATTGTCAGTGTGATGTCTGTAATGGGAACAGTCACATTGTCAGTGAGATGTCTGTAATGGGAACAGTCACATTGTCAGTGAGATGTCTGTAATGGGAACGATCACAATGTCAGTGTGATGTCTGTAATGGGAACAGTCACATTGTCAGTGTGATGTCTGTAATGGGAATCGTCATATTGTCAGTGTGATGTCTGTAATGGGAACAGTCACATTGTCAGTGTGATGTCTGTAATGGGAATAGTCATATTGTCGGTGTGATCTCTGTAATGGGAACAGTCACATTGTCAGTGTGATGTCTGAAATGGGAATCGTCATATTGTCAGTGTGATGTCTGTAATAGGAACAGTCACATTGTCAGTGTGATGTCTGTAATGGGAACAGTCACATTGTCAGTGTGATGTCTGTAATGGGAACAGTCACATTGTCAGTGTGATCCCTGTAACGGGAACAGTCGCTTTTTCAGTATGATGTCTATAATGGGAATCGTCACATTGTTAATGTGATGTCTGTAATAGGGACTGTCACATTGTCAGTGTGATGTCTGTAATAGGCATTGTCACATTGTCAGTGTGATGTCTGTAATGGGAATCGTCATATTGTCAGTGTGATGTCTGTAATGGGAACAGTCACATTGTCAGTGTGATGTCTGTAATGGGAATAGTCATATTGTCAGTGTGATGTCTGTAATGGGAACAGTCACATTGTCAGTGTGATGTCTGTAATGGGAATCGTCATATTGTCAGTGTGATGTCTGTAATGGGAACAGTCACATTGTCAATGTGATGTCTGAAATGGAGATCATCATGATGTCACTTAAAAGTCTGTAATAGAAACAGTCACCTTGCCAGTGTGATGTCTGTAATGGGAATCGTCATATTGTCAGTGTGATGTCTGTAATGGGAACAGTCACATTGTCAATGTGATGTCTGAAATGGAGATCATCATGATGTCACTTAAAAGTCTGTAATAGAAACAGTCACCTTGCCAGTGTGATGTCTGTAATGGGAATCGTCATATTGTCAGTGTGATGTCTGTAATGGGAACAGTCACATTGTCAGTGTGATCCCTGTAACGGGAACAGTCGCTTTTTCAGTATGATGTCTATAATGGGAATCGTCACATTGTTAATGTGATGTCTGTAACAGGGACTGTCACATTGTCAGTGTGATGTCTGTAATAGGGATTGTCACATTGTCAGTGTGATGTCTATAATGGGAACTGTCACATTGTCAATGTGATGTCTGAAATGGAAATCGTCATGTTGTCACTAAAATGTATGTAATGTGAACAGTCACATTGCTGGTGTGATGCCTGTAACGGAAACCATCACATTACCATTCTGATATCTGTAATAGGAACTGTCACATTGTCAATGTGATGTCTGAAATGGAAATAATCATATTCTCTCTTATATGTCTGTAATGGGAACAGTCACATTGACAGTGTGATGTCTGTAATGAGGACCATCACATTGTCAGTGTGATGTCTGTAATGGGTACCCTCGCATTGTCAATGTAATGTGTGTAATGGGAACCGTCACATTCTCAGTGTGATGTCAGTAACGGGAACGATCACAATGTCAGTGTGATGTCTGTAATAGGGACCGTCACATTGTCAGTGTGATGTCAGTAACAGGGACCGTCACATTGTCAATGTGATGTCTGAAATGCGAACTGTCACATTGTCAATGCGATGTCTGAAATGCGAACTGTCACATTGTCAATGTGATGTCTGAAATGCAAATCACCATTTTGTCACTGAAATGACTGTAATGGGAATCGTCACCAAGTCAGTGTGATGTCTGTAATGAGAACCGTAATATCGTCAGCGTGTTGTCTGTTATGGGAACAGTCATGATGTCACTGCGATGTCTGTAATAGGACAATCATGTTGTCACAGTGATGTCTGTAATGGGAACCGTCATGATGTCACTGTGATGTCTGTAATGGGACCATCATGTTGTCACTGTGATGTCTGTAATGGGACCATCATGTTGTCACTGTGCTGTCTATAATAAGAACTGTCACACTGTCAGTGTGATCTCTGTAATAGGAACCGTCATGTTGTCACTGTGATGTCTGAAATGGAAGCATAATGTTGTCATTGTGGTGTCTGAAATGGGAACCATCATGTTCTCACTGTCATGTCTGTAATCGGACCATCATTTTGTCACTGTGATGTCTGTAATGAGAACTGTTACACTGACAATGTGTTGTCTGTAAAGGGAACCGTCATATTGTCAGTGTGGTGTCTGTAATGAGACCATCATGTGGTCACTGTAATGTCTGTAATGGGAACAGTCACATACTCAGTGTGATGTCTGTAATGGAAACGTCAAGTTGTCACTGTCATGTCTGTAATGGGATCATCATGCTGTCAGTGTGATGTCTGTAATGGGAAACGACATGTTGTCACTGTGATGTCTGTAGTGGGACCATTATGTTGTCACTGTGGTGTCTGTAGTGGGATCATCATGTTGTTAGTGTGGTGTCTAATTCGAACCATAACACTGTCACTGTGATGCCTGTAATGGGACCATCATGTTGTCAGTCTGATGTCTATAATGAGAACTGTCACACTATCAGTGTGATGTCTGTAATGGGAACCGTCATGTTGTCACTGTGATGTTTGTAATGGGACCATCATGTTGTCACTGTGAAGTCTGTAATGGGAAAAGTCATGTTGTCACTGTCATTTCTGTAATCGGACCATCATTTTGTCACTGTGATGTCGGTAATGACAACTGTCACACTGACAGTGTGTTGCCTGTAAAAGGAACTGTCTTGTTGTCACTCTGATGTCTGTAATGGGAACCGTCATGATGTCACTGTGATGCCTGTAATGGGACCATCATGTTGTCACTGTAATATCTGTACTGAGAACTGTCACACTCTCAGTGTGATGTCAGTAACAGGGACCGTCACATTGTCAGTGTGAGGTCTGAAATGCGAACTGTCACATTGTCAATGTGATGTCTGAAATGCAAATCATCATATTGTCACTGAAATGACTGTAATGGGAATCGTCAACAAGTCACTGTGATATCTGTAATGGAACCATCATGTTGTCACTGTGATGTCTGTAGTGAGATCATCATTTTGTCAGTGTGGTGACTGAAATGAGAACTGTCACACTGTCAGTGTGATGTCTATAATGGGAACCGTCATGTTGTCACTGTGATGACTGTAATGAGAACCGTAATATTCTCAGTGTGTTGCCTGTTATGGGAACAGTCATGATGTCACTACGATGTCTGTAATAGGACAATCATGTTGTCACTGTGATGTCTGTAGTGGGACCATCATGTTGTCACTGTGATGTCTGTAGTGAGATCATCATTTTGTCAGTGTGGTGACTGAAATGAGAACTGTCACACTGTCAGTGTGATGTCTATAATGGGAACCGTCATGTTGTCACTGTGATGACTGTAATGAGAACCGTAATATTGTCAGTGTGTTGCCTGTTATGGGAACAGTCATGATGTCACTACGATGTCTGTAATAGGACAATCATGTTGTCACTGTGATGTCTGTAGTGGGACCATTATGTTGTCACTGTGGTGTCTGTAGTGGGATCATCATGTTGTTAGTGTGGTGTCTAATTCGAACCATAACACTGTCACTGTGATGCCTGTAATGGGACCATCATGTTGTCAGTCTGATGTCTATAATGAGAACTGTCACACTATCAGTGTGATCTCTGTAATGGGAACCGTCATGTTGTCACTGTGATGTTTGTAATGGGACCATCATGTTGTCACTGTGAAGTCTGTAATGGGAAAAGTCATGTTGTCACTGTCATTTCTGTAATCGGACCATCATTTTGTCACTGAAATGACTGTAATGGGAATCGTCAACAAGTCACTGTGATATCTGTAATGGAACCATCATGTTGTCACTGTGATGTCTGTAGTGAGATCATCATTTTGTCAGTGTGGTGACTGAAATGAGAACTGTCACACTGTCAGTGTGATGTCTATAATGGGAACCGTCATGTTGTCACTGTGATGACTGTAATGAGAACCGTAATATTGTCAGTGTGTTGCCTGTTATGGGAACAGTCATGATGTCACTACGATGTCTGTAATAGGACAATCATGTTGTCACTGTGATGTCTGTAGTGGGACCATTATGTTGTCACTGTGGTGTCTGTAGTGGGATCATCATGTTGTTAGTGTGGTGTCTAATTCGAACCATAACACTGTCACTGTGATGCCTGTAATGGGACCATCATGTTGTCAATCTGATGTCTATAATGAGAACTGTCACACTATCAGTGTGATCTCTGTAATGGGAACCATCATGTTGTCACGGTGAACTCTGTAATGGGAACCGTCATGTTGTCACTGTGATGTTTGTAATGGGACCATCATGTTGTCACTGTGAAGTCTGTAATGGGAAAAGTCATGTTGTCACTGTCATTTCTGTAATCGGACCTTCATTTTGTCACTGTGATGTCGGTAATGAGAACTGTCACACTGACAGTGTGTTGCCTGTAAAGAGAACTGTCTTGTTGTCACTCTGATGTCTGTAATGGGAACCGTCATATGTCACTGTGATGCCTGTAATGGGACCATCATGTTGTCACTGTAATATCTGTACTGAGAACTGTCACACTCTCAGTGTGATGTCAGTAACAGGGACCGTCACATTGTCAGTGTGATGTCTGAAATGCGAACTGTCACATTGTCAATGTGATGTCTGAAATGCAAATCATCATATTGTCACTGAAATGACTGTAATGGGAATCGTCACCAAGTCACTGTGATATCTGTAATGGAACCATCATGTTGTCACTGTGATGTCTGTATTGGGATCATCATTTTGTCAGTGTGGTGACTGAAATGAGAACTGCCACACTGTCAGTGTGATGTCTATAATGGGAACCGTCATGTTGTCACTGTGATGACTGTAATGAGAACCGTAATATTGTCAGTGTGTTGCCTGTTATGGGAACAGTCATGACGTCACTGCGATGTCTGTAATAGGACAATCATGTTGTCACTGTGATGTCTGTAATGGGACCATTATGTTGTCACTGTGATGTCTATAATGAGAACTGTCACACTATCAGTGTGATGTCTGTAATGGGAACAGTCATGATGTCACTGCGATGTCTGTAATAGGACAATCATGTTGTCACTGTGATGTCTGTAGTGGGACCAATATGTTGTCACTGTGGTGTCTGTAGTGGGATCATCATGTTGTTAGTGTGGTGTCTAATTCGAACCATAACACTGTCACTGTGATGTCTGTAATGGGAACATCATGTTGTCACTGTGATGTCTATAATGAGAACTGTCACACTATCAGTGTGATGTCTGTAATGGGAACCGTCATGATGTCACTGTGATGTCTGTAATGGGACCATCATGTTGTCACTGTGATGTCTGAAATGGGACCGTCATGTTGTCACTGTGGTGTCTGAAATGGGCACCATCATGTTCTCACTGTCATGTCTGTAATCGGACCATCATTTTGTCACTCTGATGTCTGTAATGAGAACTGTTACACTGACAGTGTGTTGTCTGTAAACGGAACCGTCTTTTTGTCACTCTGATGTCTGTAATGGGAACCGTCATATTGTCAGTGTGGTGTCTGCAATGAGACCATCATGTGGTCACTGTAATGTCTGTAATGGGAACAGTCACATACTCAGTGTGATGTCTGTAATGGAAACGTCAAGTTGTCACTGTCATGTCTGTAATGGGATCATCATGCTGTCAGTGTGATGTCTGTAATGGGAAACGACATGTTGTCACTGTGATGTCTGTAATGGAACCACCATGTTGTCAATGTGATGGCTATAATGTGAACCGTAGCATTCTCAGTCTGGTGTCTCTAAAGGGAACCGTCTTGTTGTCACTGCCATGTCCGTAATGGGACCATTATGTTGTCACTGTGGTGTCTGTAGTGGGATCATCATGTTGTTAGTGTGGTGTCTAATTCGAACCATAACACTGTCACTGTGATGTCTGTAATGGGAACCGTCAAGATGTCACTGTGATGCCTGTAATGAGACCATCATGTTGTCACTGTAATATCTGTACTGAGAACTGTCACACTCTCAGTGTGATGTCAGTAACAGGGACCGTCACATTGTCAGTGTGATGTCTGAAATGCGAACTGTCACATTGTCAATGTGATGTCTGAAATGCAAATCATCATATTGTCACTGAAATGACTGTAATGGGAATCGTCACCAAGTCACTGTGATATCTGTAATGGAACCATCATGTTGTCACTGTGATGTCTGTAGTGGGATCATCATTTTGTCAGTGTGGTGACTGAAATGAGAACTGTCACACTGTCAGTGTGATGTCTATAATGGGAACAGTCATGTTGTCACTGTGATGACTGTAATGAGAACCGTATTATTGTCAGTGTGTTGTCTGTTATGGGAACAGTCATGATGTCACTGTGATGTCTGTAATAGGACAATCATGTTGTCACTGTGATGTCTGTAGTGGGACCATTATGTTGTCACTGTGGTGTCTGTAGTGGGATCATCATGTTGTTAGTGTAGTGTCTAATTCGAACCATAACACTGTCACTGTGATGTCTGTAATGGGACCATCATGTAGTCACTGTGATGTCTATAATGAGAACTGTCACACTATCAGTGTGATGTCTGTAATGGGAACCGTCATGATGTCACTGTGATGTCTGTAATGGGACCATCATGTTGTCACTGTGATGTCTGAAATGGGACGTCATGTTGTCACTGTGATGTCTGTAATGGGAAAAGTCATGTTGTCACTGTGATGTCTGTAATGGGACCATCATGTTGTCACTGTGATATCTATAATGAGAACTGTCACACTGTCAGTGTGATGTCTGTAATAGGAACCGTCATGTTGTCACGGTGAACACTGTAATGGGAACCGTCATGTTGTCACTGTGATGTCTGAAATGGAACCATAATGTTGTCACTGTGGTGTCTGAAATGGGAACCATCATGTTCTCACTGTCATGTCTGTAATCGGACCATCATTTTGTCACTGTGATGTCTGTAATGAGAACTGTTACACTGACAGTGTGTTGTCTGTAAAGGGAACCGTCTTGTTGTCACTCTGATGTCTGTAATGGGAACCGTCATATTGTCAGTGTGGTGTCTGTAATGAGACCATCATGTGGTCACTGTAATGTCTGTAATGGGAACAGTCACATACTCAGTGTGATGTCTGTAATGGAAACGTCAAGTTATCACTGTCATGTCTGTAATGGGATCATCATGCTGTCAGTGTGATGTCTGTAATGGGAAACGACATGTTGTCACTGTGATGACTGTAATGGGACCACCATGTTGTTAATGTGATGTCTATAATGTGAACCGTAGCATTCTCAGTCTGGTGTCTCTAAAGGGAACCGTCTTGTTGTCACTGCCATGTCCGTAATGGGACCATCATGTTGTCACTGTGATGTCTATAATGAGAACTGTCACACTATCAGTGTGATGTCTGTAATGTGAACCGTCATGATGTCACTGTGATGCCTGTAATGGGACCATCATGTTGTCACTGTGATGTCTGTAGTGGGACCATTATGTTGTCACTGTGGTGTCTGTAGTGGGATCATCATGTTGTTAGTGTAGTGTCTAATTCGAACCATAACACTGTCACTGTGATGTCTGTAATGGGACCATCATGTTGTCACTGTGATGTCTACAATGAGAACTGTCACACTATCAGTGTGATGTCTGTAATGGGAACCGTCATGATGTCACTGTGATGTCTGTAATGGGACCATCATGTTGTCATTGTGATGTCTATAATGAGAACTGTCACATTATCAGTGTGATGTCTGTAATGGGAACCGTCATGTTGTCACGGTGAACACTGTAATGGGAACCGTAATGTTGTCACTGTGGTGTCTGAAATGGGGACCATCATGTTCTCACTGTCATGTCTGTAATCGGACCGTCATTTTGTCACTGTGATGTCTGTAATGAGAACTGTTACACTGACAGTGTGTTGTCTGTAAAGGGAACCGTCTTGTTGTCACTGTGATGTCTGTAATGGGAACCGTCATATTGTCAGTGTGGTGTCTGTAATGAGACCATCATGTGGTCACTGTAATGTCTGTAATGGGAACAGTCACATACTCAGTGTGATGTCTGTAATGGAAACGTCAAGTTGTCAATGTGATGTCTATAATGTGAACCGTAGCATTCTCAGTCTGGTGTCTCTAAAGGGAACCGTCTTGTTGTCACTGCCATGTCCGTAATGGGACCATCATGTTGTCACTGTGATGTCTATAATGAGAACTGTCACATTATCAGTGTGATGTCTGTAATGGGAACCGTCATGATTTCACTGTGATGTCTGTAATGGGACCATCATGTTGTCACTCTGATGTCTATAATGAGAACTGTCACACTATCAGTGTGATCTATGTAATGGGAACCGTCATGTTGTCACGGTGAACTCTGTAATGGGAACCGTCATGTTGTCACTGTGATGTTTGTAATGGGACCATCATGTTGTCATTGTGATGTCTGTCATGGGAAAAGTCATGTTGACACTGTCATGTCTGTAATCGGACCATCATTTTGTCACTGTGATGTCGGTAATGAGAACTGTCACACTGACAGTGTGACAGTCTGTAAAGGGAACTGTCTTGTTCTCACTGTGATGTCTGTAATGGGAACCGTCATATTGTCAGAGTGATGTCTGTAATGAGACCATCATGTGGTCACTCTAATGTCTGTAATGGGAACAGTCAAATAGTCAGTGTGATGTCTGTAATGGAAACGTCAAGTTGTCACTGTGATGTCTGTAATGGGATCATCATGCTGTCTGTAATGAGATCGGTCACACTGTCAGTGTGATGTCTCTAATGGGAACCGTCATGTTGTCACTGCCATGCCTGTAATGGGACCATCATGTCGTCACTATCATGTCTGTAATGGGACCATCATTTTATCACTGTGATGTCTGTAATGAAAACCATCACACTTTGAGTGTGATGTCTGTAATGGGACCATCACGTTGTCA
This sequence comes from Hypanus sabinus, assembly GCF_030144855.1. Classification (NCBI taxonomy): domain Eukaryota; kingdom Metazoa; phylum Chordata; class Chondrichthyes; order Myliobatiformes; family Dasyatidae; genus Hypanus; species Hypanus sabinus. The sequence continues at coordinate 23,631,435 of NC_082736.1, read as the reverse complement.
CTGTGATATCTGTAATGAGCACTGTCACACTGTCAGTGTGATGTCTCTACTGGGAACAGTCATGTTGTCACTGCGATGTCTGTAATAGGACCATCAAGATGTCACTGTCATGTCTGTAGCGGGATCATCATGTTATCAGTGTGGTGTCTGCAATTAGAACCATAACACTGTCACTGTGATGGGGGTAATGAGCACCGTCATGTTGTCACTGGGATGTCTGTAATGAGAACTGTCACACTGACAGTGTGATGTCTGTAATGGGAATAGTCATGTTGATAATGTGATGTCTGTAATGGGACCATCATGTTGTCACTATGATGTCTGTAATGAGAACGGTCACACTGTCAATGTGATGTCTGTGATGGGACAATCATGTTGTCACTGTAATATCTGTACTGAGAACTATCACACTCTCAGTGTGATGTCTGTAATGGGAACCGTCCTGTTGTCACTGTTATGTCTGTAATGGGACCATCATGTTTGTCACTGTCATGTCTGTAATGTGTCCATCATGTTGTCACTGTGATATGTGTAATGGAACCATCATGTTGTCACTGTGATGTATGCAATGGGAACAATCATCTTGTCACAGTGATTTCTGCAATGAGAACCACCATGTTGTCAGTTTGATGTCTGTAATCGGACCATCATGTTGTCGCTGTGATGTCTGTAATGAGAACTGTCAGACTGTCAATGTGATGTCTGTAATGGGACCATCATGTTGTCACTGTGATATGTGTAATGGAACCATCATGTTGTCACTGTGATGTATGCAATGGGAACAATCATGTTGTCACTGTAATTTCTGCAATGAGAACCAACATGTTGTCAGTTTGATGTCTGTAATCGGACCATCATGTTGTCGCTGTGATGTCTGTAATGAGAACTGTCACACTGTGAATGTGATGTCTGTAATGGGACCATCATGTTGTCACCGTGATGTCTTTAATGGGACCATCATACTGTCAGACTGATGTCTGTAATGAGAACTGTCGCACTGTCAGTGTGTTGTCTGTAATGGGAACCGTGTTGTTGTCACTGTGATGTTTGTAATGGGAGACGTCATGTTCGCAATGTGATGTCAGTAATTTGACCATCATGTTGTCACTGTGATTTCTGTAATTAGATCTGTCACAATGTCAGTGTAATGTCTCTAATGGGAACCGTCATGTTGTCACTGCGATGTCTGTAATGGGACCATCATGTTGTCACTGCGATGTCTGTAATATGAACTGTCACACTATCAATGTGATGTCTGTAATGGGAACCGTCTTCTTCTCTAAGTGATGTCTGTAGTGGGAACAGTCATATTGTCAGTGTGATTTCTGTAATGGGACTATCATGTGGTCACTGTAATATGTGTAATGGAAACGTCATGTTGTCACTGTGACATCTGTAATTAGAGCTGTCACACTGTCAGTGTGTTGTCCGTAATGGGAACAGTCATATTGTCAGTGTGAATTCTGTAATGGGACAATCATGTTGTCACTGTAATGTCTGTACTGAGAACTGTCACACTGTCAGTGTGATGTCTGTAATGGGAACCGTCATGTTCTCACTGCGATCTCTGTAAAGGGACCATCCTGTAGTCACTGCTATGTCTGTAATGCGACCATCAGGTTGTCACTGTGATATCCGTAATGGGAACTTGCACACTGTCAGTGCGATGTCTGTAATGGGAACCGTAGCATTCTCAGTCTGGTGTCTCTAAAAGGAACCGTCTTGTTGTCACTGCCATGTCCGTAACAGAACCGTCATGATATCACTGTGATGTCTGTAATGGGAACATCATGTTGTCACTGTAATATCTGTACTGAGAACTGTCACACTCTCAGTGTGATGTCAGTAACAGGGACCGTCACATTGTCAGTGTGATGTCTGAAATGCGAACTGTCACATTGTCAATGTGATGTCTGAAATGCAAATCATCATATTGTCACTGAAATGACTGTAATGGGAATCGTCACCAAGTCACTGTGATATCGGTAATGGAACCATCATGTTGTTACTCTGATGTTTATAATGGGAACCGTCTTGTTGTCACTGTGATGACTGTAATGAGAACCGTAATATTGTCAGTGTGTTGTCTGTTATGGGAACAGTCATGATGTCACTGCGATGTCTGTAATAGGACAATCATGTTGTCACTGTGATGTCTGTAGTGGGACCATTATGTTGTCACTGTGGTGTCTGTAGTGGGATCATCATGTTGTTAGTGTGGTGTCTAATTCGAACCATAACACTGTCACTGTGATGTCTGTAATGGGACCATCATGTTGTCACTGTGATGTCTATATTGAGAACTGTCACGCTATCAGTGTGATGTCTGTAATGGGAACCGTCATGATGTCACTGTGATGTCTGTAATGGGACCATCATGTTGTCACTGATATCTATAATGAGAACTGTCACACTGTCAGTGTGATGTCTGTAATAGGAACCGTCATGTTGTCACGGTGAACACTGTAATGGGAACCGTCATGTTGTCACTGTGATGTCTGAAATGGGACTGTCATGTTGTCACTGTGATGTCTGTAATGGGAACCGTCATGTTGTCACTGTGATGTCTGAAATGGGACTGTCATGTTGTCACTGTGATGTCTGTAATGGGAACCGTCATGTTGTCACTGTGATGACTGTAATGAGAACCGTAATATTGTCAGTGTGTTGTCTGTTATGGGAACAGTCATGATGTCACTGCGATGTCTGTAATAGGACAATCATGTTGTCACTGTGATGTCTGTAGTGGGACCATTATGTTGTCACTGTGGTGTCTGTAGTGGGATCATCATGTTGTTAGTGTGGTGTCTAATTCGAACCATAACACTGTCACTGTGATGTCTGTAATGGGACCATCATGTTGTCACTGTGATGTCTACAATGAGAACTGTCACACTATCAGTGTGATGTCTGTAATGGGAACCGTCATGATGTCACTGTGATGTCTGTAATGGGACCATCATGTTGTCATTGTGATGTCTATAATGAGAACTGTCACATTATCAGTGTGATGTCTGTAATGGGAACCGTCATGTTGTCACGGTGAACACTGTAATGGGAACCGTAATGTTGTCACTGTGGTGTCTGAAATGGGGACCATCATGTTCTCACTGTCATGTCTGTAATCGGACCGTCATTTTGTCACTGTGATGTCGGTAATGAGAACTGTTACACTGACAGTGTGTTGTCTGTAAAGGGAACCGTCTTGTTGTCACTGTGATGTCTGTAATGGGAACCGTCATATTGTCAGTGTGGTGTCTGTAATGAGACCATCATGTGGTCACTGTAATGTCTGTAATGGGAACAGTCACATACTCAGTGTGATGTCTGTAATGGAAACGTCAAGTTGTCACTGTCATGTCTGTAATGGGATCATCATGCTGTCAGTGTGATGTCTGTAATGGGAAACGACATGTTGTCACTGTGATGACTGTAATGGAACCACCATGTTGTCAATGTGATGTCTATAATGTGAACCGTAGCATTCTCAGTCTGGTGTCTCTAAAGGGATCCGTCTTGTTGTCACTGCCATGTCCGTAATGGGACCATCATGTTGTCACTGTGATGTCTATAATGAGAACTGTCACACTATCAGTGTGATGTCTGTAATGGGAACCGTCATGATGTCACTGTGATGCCTGTAATGGGACCATCATGTTGTCACTGTAATATCTGTACTGAGAACTGTCACACTCTCAGTGTGATGTCAGTAACAGGGACCGTCACATTGTCTGTGTGATGTCTGAAATGCGAACTGTCACACTGTCAGTGTGATGTCTATAATGGGAACCGTCATGTTGTCACTGTGATGACTGTAATGAGAACCGTAATATTGTCAGTGTGTTGTCTGTTATGGGAACAGTCATGATGTCACTACGATGTCTGTAATAGGACAATCATGTTGTCACTGTGATGTCTGTAATGGGAACCGTCATGATGTCACTGTGATGTCTGTAATGGGACCATCAAGTTGCCACTGTGATGTCTATAATGAGAACTGTCACACTATCAGTGTGATTTCTGTAATGGGAACCATCATGATGTCACTGTGATGTCTGTAATGGGACTATCATGTTGTCACTGTGATGTCTATAATGAGAACTGTCACACTATCAGTGTGATGTCTGTAATGGGAACCGTCATGATGTCACTGTGATGTCTGTAATGGGACCATCATGTTGTCACTGTGATGTCTATAATGAGAACTGTCACACTATCAGTGTGATTTCTGTGTTGGGAACCGTCATGATGTCACTGTGATGTCTGTAATGGGACCATCATGTTGTCACTGTGATGTCTATAATGAGAACTGTCACACTATCAGTGTGATTTCTGTAATGGGAACCGTCATGATGTCACTGTGATGTCTGTAATGGGACCATCATGTTGTCACTGTGATGTCTATAATGAGAACTGTCACACTGTCAGTGTGATGTCTGTAATAGGAACCGTCATGTTGTCACGGTAAACACTGTAATGGGAACTGTCACGTTGTCACTGTGATGTCTGAAATGGGACTGTCATGTTGTCAATGTGATGTCGGTAATGGGAAAAGTCATGTTGTCACTGTGATGTCTGTAATGGAACCATAATGTTGTCACTGTAGTGTCTGAAATGGGAACCATCATGTTCTCACTATCATGTCTGTAATCGGACCATCATTTTGTCACTGTGATGTCTGTAATGAGAACTGTTACACTGACAGTATGGTGTCTGTAATGAGACGATCATGTGGTCACTGTAATGTCTGTAATGGGAATAGTCACATACTCAGTGTGATGTCTGTAATGGAAACGTCAAGTTGTCACTGTCATGTCTGTAATGGGATCATCATGCTGTCAGTCTGATGTCTGTAATGGGAAACGACATGTTGTCACTGTGATGTCAGTAATTGAACCACCATGTTGTCAATGTGATGTCTATAATGTGAACCGTAGCATTCTCAGTCTGGTGTCTCTAAAGGGAACCGTCTTGTTGTCACTGCCATGTCCGTAATGGGACCATCATGTTGTCACTGTGATGTCTATAATGAGAACTGTCACACTGTCAGTGTGATGTCTGTAATGGGAACCGTCATGATGTCACTGTGATGCCTGTAATGGGACCATCATGTTGTCACTGTAATATCTGTACTGAGAACTGTCACACTCTCAGTGTGATGTCAGTAACAGGGACCGTCACATTGTCAGTGTGATGTCTGAAATGCGAACTGTCACATTGTCAATGTGATGTCTGAAATGAAAATCATCATATTGTCACTGAAATGACTGTAATGGGAATCGTCACCAAGTCACTGTGATATCTGTAATGGAACCATCATGTTGTCACTGTGATGTCTGTAGTGGGATCATCATTTTGTCAGTGTGGTGACTGAAATGAGAACTGTCACACTGTCTGTGTGATGTCTATAATGGGAACCGTCATGTTGTCACTGTGATGACTGTAATGAGAACCGTAATATTGTCAGTGTGTTTTCTGTTATGGGAACAGTCATGATGTCACTGCGATGTCTGTAATAGGACAATCATGTTGTCACTGTGATGTCTGTAGTGGGACCATTATGTTGTCACTGTGGTGTCTGTAGTGGGATCATCATGTTGTTAGTGTAGTGTCTAATTCGAACCATAACACTGTCACTGTGATGTCTGTAATGGGACCATCATGTTGTCACTGTGATGTATACAATGAGAACTGTCACACTATCAGTGTGATGTCTGTAATGGGAACCGTCATGATGTCACTGTGATGTCTGTAATGGGACCATCATGTTGTCATTGTGATGTCTATAATGAGAACTGTCACATTATCAGTGTGATGTCTGTAATGGGAACCGTCATGTTGTCACGGTGAACACTGTAATGGGAACCGTAATGTTGTCACTGTGGTGTCTGAAATGGGGACCATCATGTTCTCACTGTCATGTCTGTAATCGGACCATCATTTTGTCACTGTGATGTCTGTAATGAGAACTGTTACACTGACAGTGTGTTGTCTGTAAAGGGAACCGTCTTGTTGTCACTGTGATGTCTGTAATGAGAACCGTCATATTGTCAGTGTGGTGTCTGTAATGAGACCATCATGTGGTCACTGTAATGTCTGTAATGGGAACAGTCACATACTCAGTGTGATGTCTGTAATGGAAACGTCAAGTTGTCACTGTCATGTCTGTAATGGGATCATCATGCTGTCACTGTGATGTCTGTAATGGAACCACCATGTTGTCAATGTGATGTCTATAATGTGAACCGTAGCATTCTCAGTCTGGTGTCTCTAAAGGGAACCGTCTTGTTGTCACTGCCATGTCCGTAATGGGACCATCATGTTGTCACTGTGATGTCTATAATGAGAACTGTCACATTATCAGTGTGATGTCTGTAATGGGAACCGTCATGATTTCACTGTGATGTCTGTAATGGGACCATCATGTTGTCACTCTGATGTCTATAATGAGAACTGTCACACTATCAGTGTGATCTATGTAATGGGAACCGTCATGTTGTCACGGTGAACTCTGTAATGGGAACCGTCATGTTGTCACTGTGATGTTTGTAATGGGACCATCATGTTGTTATTGTGATGTCTGTAATGGGAAAAGTCATGTTGTCACTGTCATGTCTGTAATCGGACCATCATTTTGTCACTGTGATGTCGGTAATGAGAACTGTCACACTGACAGTGTGACAGTCTGTAAAGGGAACTGTCTTGTTCTCACTGTGATGTCTGTAATGGGAACCGTCATATTGTCAGAGTGATGTCTGTAATGAGACCATCATGTGGTCACTCTAATGTCTGTAATGGGAACAGTCAAATAGTCAGTGTGATGTCTGTAATGGAAACGTCAAGTTGTCACTGTCATGTCTGTAATGGGATCATCATGCTGTCTGTGTGATGTCTGTAATGAGATCGGTCACACTGTCAGTGTGATGTCTCTAATGGGAACCGTCATGTTGTCACTGCCATGCCTGTAATGGGACCATCATGTCGTCACTATCATGTCTGTAATGGGACCATCATTTTATCACTGTGATGTCTGTAATGAAAACCATCACACTTTGAGTGTGATGTCTGTAATGGGACCATCACGTTGTCACTGTGATATCTGTAATGAGCACTGTCACACTGTCAGTGTGATGTCTCTACTGGGAACAGTCATGTTGTCACTGCGATGTCTGTAATAGGACCATCAAGATGTCACTGTCATGTCTGTAGCGGGATCATCATGTTATCAGTATGGTGTCTGCAATTAGAACCATAACACTGTCACTGTGATGGCTGTAATGAGCACCGTCATGTTGTCACTGGGATGTCTGTAATGAGAACTGTCACACTGTCAGTGTGATGTCTGTAATGAGAACGGTCACACTGTCAATGTGATGTCTGTGATGGGACAATCATGTTGTCACTGTAATATCTGTACTGAGAACTATCACACTCTCAGTGTGATGTCGGTAATGGGAACCGTCCTGTTGTCACTGTTATGTCTGTAATGGGACCATCATGTTTGTCACTGTCATGTCTGTAATGCGTCCATCATGTTGTCACTGTGATATGTGTAATGGAACCATCATGTTGTCACTGTGATGTATGCAATGGGAACAATCATGTTGTCACTGTCATTTCTGCAATGAGAACCAACATGTTGTCAGTTGGATGTCTGTAATCGGACCATCATGTTGTCGCTGTGATGTCTGTAATGAGAACTGTCACACTGTGAATGTGATGTCTGTAATGGGACCATCATGTTGTCACCGTGATGTCTTTAATGGGACCATCATACTGTCAGACTGATGTCTGTAATGAGAACTGTCGCACTGTCAGTGTGTTGTCTGTAATGGGAACCGTGTTGTTGTCACTGTGATGTTTGTAATGGGAAACGTCATGTTCGCAATGTGATATCAGTAATTTGACCATCATGTTGTCACTGTGATATCTGTAATGAGAATTATCAGACTTTCAGTGTGATGTCAGTAATGGGAGCATCAGATTGTCACTGTGATGTCTGTAATTAGATCTGTCACAATGTCAGTGTGATGTCTCTAATGGGAACCGTCATGTTGTCACTGCGATGTCTGTAATATGAACTGTCACACTGTCAATGTGATGTCTGTAATGGGAACCGTCTTCTTCTCTAAGTGATGTCTGTAGTGGGAACAGTCATATTGTCAGTGTGATTTCTGTAATGGGACTATCATGTGGTCACTGTAATATCTGTAATGGAATCGTCATGTTGTCACTGTGACATCTGTAATTAGAGCTGTCACACTGTCAGTGTGTTGTCCGTAATGGGAACCGTCATATTGTCAGTGTGAATTCTGTAATGGGACAATCATGTTGTCACTGTAATGTCTGTACTGAGAACTGTCACACTGTCAGTGTGATGTCTGTAATGGGAACCGTCATGATTTCACTGTGATGTCTGTAATGGGACCATCATGTTGTCACTCTGATGTCTATAATGAGAACTGTCACACTATCAGTGTGATCTATGTAATGGGAACCGTCATGTTGTCACGGTGAACTCTGTAATGGGAACCGTCATGTTGTCACTGTGATGTTTGTAATGGGACCATCATGTTGTTATTGTGATGTCTGTAATGGGAAAAGTCATGTTGTCACTGTCATGTCTGTAATCGGACCATCATTTTGTCACTGTGATGTCGGTAATGAGAACTGTCACACTGACAGTGTGACAGTCTGTAAAGGGAACTGTCTTGTTCTCACTGTGATGTCTGTAATGGGAACCGTCATATTGTCAGAGTGATGTCTGTAATGAGACCATCATGTGGTCACTCTAATGTCTGTAATGGGAACAGTCAAATAGTCAGTGTGATGTCTGTAATGGAAACGTCAAGTTGTCACTGTGATGTCTGTAATGGGATCATCATGCTGTCAGTCTGATGTCTGTAATGGGAAACGACATGTTGTCACTGTGATGTCAGTAATTGAACCACCATGTTGTCAATGTGATGTCTATAATGTGAACCGTAGCATTCTCAGTCTGGTGTCTCTAAAGGGAACCGTCTTGTTGTCACTGCCATGTCCGTAATGGGACCATCATGTTGTCACTGTGATGTCTATAATGAGAACTGTCACACTGTCAGTGTGATGTCTGTAATGGGAACCGTCATGATGTCACTGTGATGCCTGTAATGGGACCATCATGTTGTCACTGTAATATCTGTACTGAGAACTGTCACACTCTCAGTGTGATGTCAGTAACAGGGACCGTCACATTGTCAGTGTGATGTCTGAAATGCGAACTGTCACATTGTCAATGTGATGTCTGAAATGAAAATCATCATATTGTCACTGAAATGACTGTAATGGGAATCGTCACCAAGTCACTGTGATATCTGTAATGGAACCATCATGTTGTCACTGTGATGTCTGTAGTGGGATCATCATTTTGTCAGTGTGGTGACTGAAATGAGAACTGTCACACTGTCTGTGTGATGTCTATAATGGGAACCGTCATGTTGTCACTGTGATGACTGTAATGAGAACCGTAATATTGTCAGTGTGTTTTCTGTTATGGGAACAGTCATGATGTCACTGCGATGTCTGTAATAGGACAATCATGTTGTCACTGTGATGTCTGTAGTGGGACCATTATGTTGTCACTGTGGTGTCTGTAGTGGGATCATCATGTTGTTAGTGTAGTGTCTAATTCGAACCATAACACTGTCACTGTGATGTCTGTAATGGGACCATCATGTTGTCACTGTGATGTATACAATGAGAACTGTCACACTATCAGTGTGATGTCTGTAATGGGAACCGTCATGATGTCACTGTGATGTCTGTAATGGGACCATCATGTTGTCATTGTGATGTCTATAATGAGAACTGTCACATTATCAGTGTGATGTCTGTAATGGGAACCGTCATGTTGTCACGGTGAACACTGTAATGGGAACCGTAATGTTGTCACTGTGGTGTCTGAAATGGGGACCATCATGTTCTCACTGTCATGTCTGTAATCGGACCATCATTTTGTCACTGTGATGTCTGTAATGAGAACTGTTACACTGACAGTGTGTTGTCTGTAAAGGGAACCGTCTTGTTGTCACTGTGATGTCTGTAATGAGAACCGTCATATTGTCAGTGTGGTGTCTGTAATGAGACCATCATGTGGTCACTGTAATGTCTGTAATGGGAACAGTCACATACTCAGTGTGATGTCTGTAATGGAAACGTCAAGTTGTCACTGTCATGTCTGTAATGGGATCATCATGCTGTCACTGTGATGTCTGTAATGGAACCACCATGTTGTCAATGTGATGTCTATAATGTGAACCGTAGCATTCTCAGTCTGGTGTCTCTAAAGGGAACCGTCTTGTTGTCACTGCCATGTCCGTAATGGGACCATCATGTTGTCACTGTGATGTCTATAATGAGAACTGTCACATTATCAGTGTGATGTCTGTAATGGGAACCGTCATGATTTCACTGTGATGTCTGTAATGGGACCATCATGTTGTCACTCTGATGTCTATAATGAGAACTGTCACACTATCAGTGTGATCTATGTAATGGGAACCGTCATGTTGTCACGGTGAACTCTGTAATGGGAACCGTCATGTTGTCACTGTGATGTTTGTAATGGGACCATCATGTTGTTATTGTGATGTCTGTAATGGGAAAAGTCATGTTGTCACTGTCATGTCTGTAATCGGACCATCATTTTGTCACTGTGATGTCGGTAATGAGAACTGTCACACTGACAGTGTGACAGTCTGTAAAGGGAACTGTCTTGTTCTCACTGTGATGTCTGTAATGGGAACCGTCATATTGTCAGAGTGATGTCTGTAATGAGACCATCATGTGGTCACTCTAATGTCTGTAATGGGAACAGTCAAATAGTCAGTGTGATGTCTGTAATGGAAACGTCAAGTTGTCACTGTCATGTCTGTAATGGGATCATCATGCTGTCTGTGTGATGTCTGTAATGAGATCGGTCACACTGTCAGTGTGATGTCTCTAATGGGAACCGTCATGTTGTCACTGCCATGCCTGTAATGGGACCATCATGTCGTCACTATCATGTCTGTAATGGGACCATCATTTTATCACTGTGATGTCTGTAATGAAAACCATCACACTTTGAGTGTGATGTCTGTAATGGGACCATCACGTTGTCACTGTGATATCTGTAATGAGCACTGTCACACTGTCAGTGTGATGTCTCTACTGGGAACAGTCATGTTGTCACTGCGATGTCTGTAATAGGACCATCAAGATGTCACTGTCATGTCTGTAGCGGGATCATCATGTTATCAGTATGGTGTCTGCAATTAGAACCATAACACTGTCACTGTGATGGCTGTAATGAGCACCGTCATGTTGTCACTGGGATGTCTGTAATGAGAACTGTCACACTGTCAGTGTGATGTCTGTAATGAGAACGGTCACACTGTCAATGTGATGTCTGTGATGGGACAATCATGTTGTCACTGTAATATCTGTACTGAGAACTATCACACTCTCAGTGTGATGTCTGTAATGGGAACCGTCCTGTTGTCACTGTTATGTCTGTAATGGGACCATCATGTTTGTCACTGTCATGTCTGTAATGCGTCCATCATGTTGTCACTGTGATATGTGTAATGCAACCATCATGTTGTCACTGTGATGTATGCAATGGGAACAATCATGTTGTCACTGTCATTTCTGCAATGAGAACCAACATGTTGTCAGTTGGATGTCTGTAATCGGACCATCATGTTGTCGCTGTGATGTCTGTAATGAGAACTGTCACACTGTGAATGTGATGTCTGTAATGGGACCATCATGTTGTCACCGTGATGTCTTTAATGGGACCATCATACTGTCAGACTGATGTCTGTAATGAGAACTGTCGCACTGTCAGTGTGTTGTCTGTAATGGGAACCGTGTTGTTGTCACTGTGATGTTTGTAATGGGAAACGTCATGTTCGCAATGTGATATCAGTAATTTGACCATCATGTTGTCACTGTGATATCTGTAATGAGAATTATCAGACTTTCAGTGTGATGTCAGTAATGGGAGCATCAGATTGTCACTGTGATGTCTGTAATTAGATCTGTCACAATGTCAGTGTGATGTCTCTAATGGGAACCGTCATGTTGTCACTGCGATGTCTGTAATGGGACCATCATGTTGTCACTGCGATGTCTGTAATATGAACTGTCACACTGTCAATGTGATGTCTGTAGTGGGAACAGTCATATTGTCAGAGTGATGTCTGTAATGAGACCATCATGTGGTCACTCTAATGTCTGTAATGGGAACAGTCAAATAGTCAGTGTGATGTCTGCAATGGAAACGTCAAGTTGTCACTGTCATGTCTGTAATGGGATCATCATGCTGTCAGTCTGATGTCTGTAATGGGAAACGACATGTTGTCACTGTGATGTCAGTAATTGAACCACCATGTTGTCAATGTGATGTCTATAATGTGAACCGTAGCATTCTCAGTCTGGTGTCTCTAAAGGGAACCGTCTTGTTGTCACTGCCATGTCCGTAAAGGGACCATCATGTTGTCACTGTGATGTCTATAATGAGAACTGTCACACTGTCAGTGTGATGTCTGTAATGGGAACCGTCATGATGTCACTGTGATGCCTGTAATGGGACCATCATGTTGTCACTGTAATATCTGTACTGAGAACTGTCACACTCTCAGTGTGATGTCAGTAACAGGGACCGTCACATTGTCAGTGTGATGTCTGAAATGCGAACTGTCACATTGTCAATGTGATGTCTGAAATGAAAATCATCATATTGTCACTGAAATGACTGTAATGGGAATCGTCACCAAGTCACTGTGATATCTGTAATGGAACCATCATGTTGTCACTGTGATGTCTGTAGTGGGATCATCATTTTGTCAGTGTGGTGACTGAAATGAGAACTGTCACACTGTCTGTGTGATGTCTATAATGGGAACCGTCATGTTGTCACTGTGATGACTGTAATGAGAACCGTAATATTGTCAGTGTGTTTTCTGTTATGGGAACAGTCATGATGTCACTGCGATGTCTGTAATAGGACAATCATGTTGTCACTGTGATGTCTGTAGTGGGACCATTATGTTGTCACTGTGGTGTCTGTAGTGGGATCATCATGTTGTTAGTGTAGTGTCTAATTCGAACCATAACACTGTCACTGTGATGTCTGTAATGGGACCATCATGTTGTCACTGTGATGTATACAATGAGAACTGTCACACTATCAGTGTGATGTCTGTAATGGGAACCGTCATGATGTCACTGTGATGTAATGGGACCATCATGTTGTCATTGTGATGTCTATAATGAGAACTGTCACATTATCAGTGTGATGTCTGTAATGGGAACCGTCATGTTGTCACGGTGAACACTGTAATGGGAACCGTAATGTTGTCACTGTGGTGTCTGAAATGGGGACCATCATGTTCTCACTGTCATGTCTGTAATCGGACCATCATTTTGTCACTGTGATGTCTGTAATGAGAACTGTTACACTGACAGTGTGTTGTCTGTAAAGGGAACCGTCTTGTTGTCACTGTGATGTCTGTAATGAGAACCGTCATATTGTCAGTGTGGTGTCTGTAATGAGACCATCATGTGGTCACTGTAATGTCTGTAATGGGAACAGTCACATACTCAGTGTGATGTCTGTAATGGAAACGTCAAGTTGTCACTGTCATGTCTGTAATGGGATCATCATGCTGTCACTGTGATGTCTGTAATGGAACCACCATGTTGTCAATGTGATGTCTATAATGTGAACCGTAGCATTCTCAGTCTGGTGTCTCTAAAGGGAACCGTCTTGTTGTCACTGCCATGTCCGTAATGGGACCATCATGTTGTCACTGTGATGTCTATAATGAGAACTGTCACATTATCAGTGTGATGTCTGTAATGGGAACCGTCATGATTTCACTGTGATGTCTGTAATGGGACCATCATGTTGTCACTCTGATGTCTATAATGAGAACTGTCACACTATCAGTGTGATCTATGTAATGGGAACCGTCATGTTGTCACGGTGAACTCTGTAATGGGAACCGTCATGTTGTCACTGTGATGTTTGTAATGGGACCATCATGTTGTTATTGTGATGTCTGTAATGGGAAAAGTCATGTTGTCACTGTCATGTCTGTAATCGGACCATCATTTTGTCACTGTGATGTCGGTAATGAGAACTGTCACACTGACAGTGTGACAGTCTGTAAAGGGAACTGTCTTGTTCTCACTGTGATGTCTGTAATGGGAACCGTCATATTGTCAGAGTGATGTCTGTAATGAGACCATCATGTGGTCACTCTAATGTCTGTAATGGGAACAGTCAAATAGTCAGTGTGATGTCTGTAATGGAAACGTCAAGTTGTCACTGTCATGTCTGTAATGGGATCATCATGCTGTCTGTGTGATGTCTGTAATGAGATCGGTCACACTGTCAGTGTGATGTCTCTAATGGGAACCGTCATGTTGTCACTGCCATGCCTGTAATGGGACCATCATGTCGTCACTATCATGTCTGTAATGGGACCATCATTTTATCACTGTGATGTCTGTAATGAAAACCATCACACTTTGAGTGTGATGTCTGTAATGGGACCATCACGTTGTCACTGTGATATCTGTAATGAGCACTGTCACACTGTCAGTGTGATGTCTCTACTGGGAACAGTCATGTTGTCACTGCGATGTCTGTAATAGGACCATCAAGATGTCACTGTCATGTCTGTAGCGGGATCATCATGTTATCAGTATGGTGTCTGCAATTAGAACCATAACACTGTCACTGTGATGGCTGTAATGAGCACCGTCATGTTGTCACTGGGATGTCTGTAATGAGAACTGTCACACTGTCAGTGTGATGTCTGTAATGAGAACGGTCACACTGTCAATGTGATGTCTGTGATGGGACAATCATGTTGTCACTGTAATATCTGTACTGAGAACTATCACACTCTCAGTGTGATGTCTGTAATGGGAACCGTCCTGTTGTCACTGTTATGTCTGTAATGGGACCATCATGTTTGTCACTGTCATGTCTGTAATGCGTCCATCATGTTGTCACTGTGATATGTGTAATGGAACCATCATGTTGTCACTGTGATGTATGCAATGGGAACAATCATGTTGTCACTGTCATTTCTGCAATGAGAACCAACATGTTGTCAGTTGGATGTCTGTAATCGGACCATCATGTTGTCTCTGTGATGTCTGTAATGAGAACTGTCACACTGTGAATGTGATGTCTGTAATGGGACCATCATGTTGTCACCGTGATGTCTTTAATGGGACCATCATACTGTCAGACTGATGTCTGTAATGAGAACTGTCGCACTGTCAGTGTGTTGTCTGTAATGGGAACCGTGTTGTTGTCACTGTGATGTTTGTAATGGGAAACGTCATGTTCGCAATGTGATATCAGTAATTTGACCATCATGTTGTCACTGTGATATCTGTAATGAGAATTATCAGACTTTCAGTGTGATGTCAGTAATGGGAGCATCAGATTGTCACTGTGATGTCTGTAATTAGATCTGTCACAATGTCAGTGTGATGTCTCTAATGGGAACCGTCATGTTGTCACTGCGATGTCTGTAATGGGACCATCATGTTGTCACTGCGATGTCTGTAATATGAACTGTCACACTGTCAATGTGATGTCTGTAATGGGAACCATCTTCTTCTCTAAGTGATGTCTGTAGTGGGAACAGTCATATTGTCAGTGTGATTTCTGTAATGGGACTATCATGTGGTCACTGTAATATCTGTAATGGAATCGTCATGTTGTCACTGTGACATCTGTAATTAGAGCTGTCACACTGTCAGTGTGTTGTCCGTAATGGGAACCGTCATATTGTCAGTGTGAATTCTGTAATGGGACAATCATGTTGTCACTGTAATGTCTGTACTGAGAACTGTCACACTGTCAGTGTGATGTCTGTAATGGGAACCGTCATGATTTCACTGTGATGTCTGTAATGGGACCATCATGTTGTCACTCTGATGTCTATAATGAGAACTGTCACACTATCAGTGTGATCTATGTAATGGGAACCGTCATGTTGTCACGGTGAACTCTGTAATGGGAACCGTCATGTTGTCACTGTGATGTTTGTAATGGGACCATCATGTTGTTATTGTGATGTCTGTAATGGGAAAAGTCATGTTGTCACTGTCATGTCTGTAATCGGACCATCATTTTGTCACTGTGATGTCGGTAATGAGAACTGTCACACTGACAGTGTGACAGTCTGTAAAGGGAACTGTCTTGTTCTCACTGTGATGTCTGTAATGGGAACCGTCATATTGTCAGAGTGATGTCTGTAATGAGACCATCATGTGGTCACTCTAATGTCTGTACTGGGAACAGTCAAATAGTCAGTGTGATGTCTGTAATGGAAACGTCAAGTTGTCACTGTGATGTCTGTAATGGGATCATCATGCTGTCTGTGTGATGTCTGTAATGAGATCGGTCACACTGTCAGTGTGATGTCTCTAATGGGAACCGTCATGTTGTCACTGGGATGTCTGTAATGAGAACTGTCACACTGTCAGTGTGATGTCTGTAATGAGAACGGTCACACTGTCAATGTGATGTCTGTGATGGGACAATCATGTTGTCACTGTAATATCTGTACTGAGAACTATCACACTCTCAGTGTGATGTCTGTAATGGGAACCGTCCTGTTGTCACTGCCATGTCCGTAATGGGACCATCATGTTGTCACTGTGATATCTATAATGAGAACTGTCACAATATCAGTGTGATGTCAGTAACAGGGACCGTCACATTGTCAGTGTGATGTCTGAAATGCGAGCTGTCACATTGTCAATGTGATGTCTGAAATGCAAAACATCATATTGTCACTGAAATGACTGTAATGGGAATCGTCACCAAGTCACTGTGATATCTGTAATGGAACCATCATGTTGTCACTGTGATGTCTGTAATGGAACCATCATGTTGTCACTGTGATGTCTGTAGTGGGATCATCATTTTGTCAGTGTGGTGACTGAAATGAGAACTGTCACACTGTCAGTGTGATGTCTATAATGGGAACCGTCATGTTGTCACTGTGATGACTGTAATGAGAACCGTAATATTGTCAGTGTGTTGTCTGTTATGGGAACAGTCATGATGTCACTGCGATGTCTGTAATAGGACAATCATGTTGTCACTGTGATGTCTGTAGTGGGACCATTATGTTGTCACTGTGGTGTCTGTAGTGGGATCATCATGTTGTTAGTGTGGTGTCTAATTCGAACCATAACACTGTCACTGTGATGTCTGTAATGGGACCATCATGTTGTCACTGTGATGTCTATAATGAGAACTGTCACAATATCAGTGTGATGTCTGTAATGGGAACCGTCATGATGTCACTGTAATATCTGTACTGAGAACTGTCACACTCTCAGTGTGATGTCAGTAACAGGGACCGTCACATTGTCAGTGTGATGTCTGAAATGCGAACTGTCACATTGTCAATGTGATGTCTGAAATGCAAATCATCATATTGTCACTGAAATGACTGTAATGGGAATCGTCACCAAGTCACTGTGATATCTGTAATGGAACCATCATGTTGTCACTGTGATGTCTGTAGTGGGACCATTATGTTGTCACTGTGGTGTCTGTAGTGGGATCATCATGTTGTTAGTGTGGTGTCTAATTCGAACCATAACACTGTCACTGTGATGTCTGTAATGGGACCATCATGTTGTCACTGTGATGTCTATAATGAGAACTGTCACACTATCAGTGTGATGTCTGTAATAGGAACCGTCATGATGTCACTGTGATGTCTGTAATGGGACCATCATGATGTCACTGTGATGTCTGTAATGGGAACCGTCATGTTGTCACTGTGATGTTTGTAATGGGACCATCATGTTGTCACTGTGATGTCTGTAATGGGAAAAGTCATGTTGTCACTGTCATGTCTGTAATCGGACCATCATTTTTTCACTGTGATGTCGGGAATGAGAACTGTCACACTGACAGTGTGTTGTCTGTAAAGGGAACTGTCTTGTTGTCACTGTGATGTCTGTAATGGGAACCATCATATTGTCAGGGTGATGTCTGTAATGAGACCATCATGTGGTCACTCTAATGTCTGTAATGGGAACAGTCAAATACTCAGTGTGATGTCTGTAATGGAAACGTCCAGTTGTCACTGTGATGTCTGTAATGGGATCATCATGCTGTCAGTATGATGTCTGTAATGGGAAACGACATGTTGTCACTGTGATGTCTGTAATGGGACCACCATGTTGTCAATGTGATGTCTATAATCTGAACCGTAGCATTCTCAGTCTGGTGTCTCCAAAGGGAACCGTCTTGTTGTCACTGCCATGTCCGTAATGGGACCATCATGTTGTCACTGTGGTGTCTATAATGAGAACTGTCACACTATCAGTGTGATGTCTGTAATGGGAACCGTCATGATGTCACTGTGATGTCTGTAATGGGACCATCATGTTGTCACTGTGATGTCTGTAATGGGACCATCATGTTGTCACTGTGCTGTCTATAATAAGAACTGTCACACTGTCAGTGTGATCTCTGTAATAGGAACCGTCATGTTGTCACTGTGATGTCTGAAATGGAAGCATAATGTTGTCATTGTGGTGTCCGAAATGGGAACCATCATGTTCTCACTGTCATGTCTGTAATCGGACCATCATTTTGTCACTGTGATGTCTGTAATGAGAACTGTTACACTGACAATGTGTTGTCTGTAAAGGGAACCGTCATATTGTCAGTGTGGTGTCTGTAATGAGACCATCATGTGGTCACTGTAATGTCTGTAATGGGAACAGTCACATACTCAGAGTGATGTCTGTAATGGAAACGTCAAGTTGTCACTGTCATGTCTGTAATGGGATCATCATGCTGTCAGTGTGATGTCTGTAATGGGAAACGACATGTTGTCACTGTGATGTCTGTAATGGAACCACCATGTTGTCAATGTGATGTCTATAATGTGAACCGTAGCATTCTCAGTCTGGTGTCTCTAAAGGGAACCGTCTTGTTGTCACTGCCATGTCCGTAATGGGACCATCATGTTGTCACTGTGATGCCTGTAATGGGACCATCATGTTGTCACTGTAATATCTGTACTGAGAACTGTCACACTCTCAGTGTGATGTCAGTAACAGGGACCGTCACATTGTCAGTGTGATGTCTGAAATGCGAACTGTCACATTGTCAATGTGATGTCTGAAATGCAAATCATCATATTGTCACTGAAATTACTGTAATGGGAATCGTCACCAAGTCACTGTGATATCTGTAATGGAACCATCATGTTGTCACTGTGATGTCTGTAGTGAGATCATCATTTTGTCAGTGTGGTGACTGAAATGAGAACTGTCACACTGTCAGTGTGATGTCTATAATGGGAACCGTCATGTTGTCACTGTGATGACTGTAATGAGAACCGTAATATTGTCAGTGTGTTGCCTGTTATGGGAACAGTCATGATGTCACTATGATGTCTGTAATAGGACAATCATGTTGTCACTGTGATGTCTGTAGTGGGACCATTATGTTGTCACTGTGGTGTCTGTAGTGGGATCATCATGTTGTTAGTGTGGTGTCTAATTCGAACCATAACACTGTCACTGTGATGCCTGTAATGGGACCATCATGTTGTCAGTCTGATGTCTATAATGAGAACTGTCACACTATCAGTGTGATCTCTGTAATGGGAACCGTCATGTTGTCACTGTGATGTTTGTAATGGGACCATCATGTTGTCACTGTGAAGTCTGTAATGGGAAAAGTCATGTTGTCACTGTCATTTCTGTAATCGGACCATCATTTTGTCACTGTGATGTCGGTAATGACAACTGTCACACTGACAGTGTGTTGCCTGTAAAAGGAACTGTCTTGTTGTCACTCTGATGTCTGTAATGGGAACCGTCATGATGTCACTGTGATGCCTGTAATGGGACCATCATGTTGTCACTGTAATATCTGTACTGAGAACTGTCACACTCTCAGTGTGATGTCAGTAACAGGGACCGTCACATTGTCAGTGTGAGGTCTGAAATGCGAACTGTCACATTGTCAATGTGATGTCTGAAATGCAAATCATCATATTGTCACTAAAATTACTGTAATGGGAATCGTCAACAAGTCACTGTGATATCTGTAATGGAACCATCATGTTGTCACTGTGATGTCTGTAGTGAGATCATCATTTTGTCAGTGTGGTGACTGAAATGAGAACTGTCACACTGTCAGTGTGATGTCTATAATGGGAACCGTCATGTTGTCACTGTGATGACTGTAATGAGAACCGTAATATTGTCAGTGTGTTGCCTGTTATGGGAACAGTCATGATGTCACTACGATGTCTGTAATAGGACAATCATGTTGTCACTGTGATGTCTGTAGTGGGACCATTATGTTGTCACTGTGGTGTCTGTAGTGGGATCATCATGTTGTTAGTGTGGTGTCTAATTCGAACCATAACACTGTCACTGTGATGCCTGTAATGGGACCATCATGTTGTCAATCTGATGTCTATAATGAGAACTGTCACACTATCAGTGTGATCTCTGTAATGGGAACCATCATGTTGTCACGGTGAACTCTGTAATGGGAGCCGTCATGTTGTCACTGTGATGTTTGTAATGGGACCATCATGTTGTCACTGTGAAGTCTGTAATGGGAAAAGTCATGTTGTCACTGTCATTTCTGTAATCGGACCTTCATTTTGTCACTGTGATGTCGGTAATGAGAACTGTCACACTGACAGTGTGTTGCCTGTAAAGAGAACTGTCTTGTTGTCACTCTGATGTCTGTAATGGGAACCGTCATGATGTCACTGTGATGCCTGTAATGGGACCATCATGTTGTCACTGTAATATCTGTACTGAGAACTGTCACACTCTCAGTGTGATGTCAGTAACAGGGACCGTCACATTGTCAGTGTGATGTCTGAAATGCGAGCTGTCACATTGTCAATGTGATGTCTGAAATGCAAAACATCATATTGTCACTGAAATGACTGTAATGGGAATCGTCACCAAGTCACTGTGATATCTGTAATGGAACCATCATGTTGTCACTGTGATGTCTGTAATGGAACCATCATGTTGTCACTGTGATGTCTGTAGTGGGATCATCATTTTGTCAGTGTGGTGACTGAAATGAGAACTGTCACACTGTCAGTGTGATGTCTATAATGGGAACCGTCATGTTGTCACTGTGATGACTGTAATGAGAACCGTAATATTGTCAGTGTGTTGTCTGTTATGGGAACAGTCATGATGTCACTGCGATGTCTGTAATAGGACAATCATGTTGTCACTGTGATGTCTGTAGTGGGACCATTATGTTGTCACTGTGGTGTCTGTAGTGGGATCATCATGTTGTTAGTGTGGTGTCTAATTCGAACCATAACACTGTCACTGTGATGTCTGTAATGGGAACATCATGTTGTCACTGTGATGTCTATAATGAGAACTGTCACACTATCAGTGTGATGTCTGTAATGGGAACCGTCATGATGTCACTGTGATGTCTGTAATGGGACCATCATGTTGTCACTGTGATGTCTGAAATGGGACCGTCATGTTGTCACTGTGGTGTCTGAAATGGGCACCATCATGTTCTCACTGTCATGTCTGTAATCGGACCATCATTTTGTCACTGTGATGTCTGTAATGAGAACTGTTACACTGACAGTGTGTTGTCTGTAAAGGGAACCGTCTTGTTGTCACTGTGATGTCTGTAATGGGAACCGTCATATTGTCAGTGTGGTGTCTGTAATGAGACCATCATGTGGTCACTGTAATGTCTGTAATGGGAACAGTCACATACTCAGTGTGATGTCTGTAATGGAAACGTCAAGTTGTCACTGTCATGTCTGTAATGGGATCATCATGCTGTCAGTGTGATGTCTGTAATGGGAAACGACATGTTGTCACTGTGATGTCTGTAATGGAACCACCATGTTGTCAATGTGATGGCGATAATGTGAACCGTAGCATTCTCAGTCTGGTGTCTCTAAAGGGAACCGTCTTGTTGTCACTGCCATGTCCGTAATGGGACCATTATGTTGTCACTGTGGTGTCTGTAGTGGGATCATCATGTTGTTAGTGTGGTGTCTAATTCGAACCATAACACTGTCACTGTGATGTCTGTAATGGGAACCGTCATGATGTCACTGTGATGCCTGTAATGAGACCATCATGTTGTCACTGTAATATCTGTACTGAGAACTGTCACACTCTCAGTGTGATGTCAGTAACAGGGACCGTCACATTGTCAGTGTGATGTCTGAAATGCGAACTGTCACATTGTCAATGTGATGTCTGAAATGCAAATCATCATATTGTCACTGAAATGACTGTAATGGGAATCGTCACCAAGTCACTGTGATATCTGTAATGGAACCATCATGTTGTCACTGTGATGTCTGTAGTGGGATCATCATTTTGTCGGTGTGGTGACTGAAATGAGAACTGTCACACTGTCAGTGTGATGTCTATAATGGGAACCGTCATGTTGTCACTGTGATGACTGTAATGAGAACCGTATTATTGTCAGTGTGTTGTCTGTTATGGGAACAGTCATGATGTCACTGTGATGTCTGTAATAGGACAATCATGTTGTCATTGTGATGTCTGTAGTGGGACCATTATGTTGTCACTGTGGTGTCTGTAGTGGGATCATCATGTTGTTAGTGTAGTGTCTAATTCGAACCATAACACTGTCACTGTGATGTCTGTAATGGGACCATCATGTTGTCACTGTGATGTCTATAATGAGAGCTGTCACACTATCAGTGTGATGTCTGTAATGGGAACCGTCATGATGTCACTGTGATGTCTGTAATGGGACCATCATGTTGTCACTGTGATGTCTGAAATGGGACGTCATGTTGTCACTGTGATGTCTGTAATGGGAAAAGTCATGTTGTCACTGTGATGTCTGTAATGGGACCATTATGTTGTCACTGTGGTGTCTGTAGTGGGATCATCATGTTGTTAGTGTAGTGTCTAATTCGAACCATAACACTGTCACTGTGATGTCTGTAATGGGACCATCATGTTGTCACTGTGATGTCTACAATGAGAACTGTCAACTATCAGTGTGATGTCTGTAATGGGAACCGTCATGTTGTCACGGTGAACACTGTAATGGGAACCGTAATGTTGTCACTGTGGTGTCTGAAATGGGGACCATCATGTTCTCACTGTCATGTCTGTAATCGGACCGTCATTTTGTCACTGTGATGTCTGTAATGAGAACTGTTACACTGACAGTGTGTTGTCTGTAAAGGGAACCGTCTTGTTGTCACTGTGATGTCTGTAATGGGAACCGTCATATTGTCAGTGTGGTGTCTGTAATGAGACCATCATGTGGTCACTGTAATGTCTGTAATGGGAACAGTCACATACTCAGTGTGATGTCTGTAATGGAAACGTCAAGTTGTCACTGTCATGTCTGTAATGGGATCATCATGCTGTCACTGTGATGTCTGTAATGGAACCACCATGTTGTCAATGTGATGTCTATAATGTGAACCGTAGCATACTCAGTCTGGTGTCTCTAAAGGGAACCGTCTTGTTGTCACTGCCATGTCCGTAATGGGACCATCATGTTGTCACTGTGATGTCTATAATGAGAACTGTCACATTATCAGTGTGATGTCTGTAATGGGAACCGTCATGATTTCACTGTGATGTCTGTAATGGGACCATCATGCTGTCACTCTGATGTCTATAATGAGAACTGTCACACTATCAGTGTGATCTCTGTAATGGGAACCGTCATGTTGTCACGGTGAACTCTGTAATGGGAACCGTCATGTTGTCACTGTGATGTTTGTAATGGGACCATCATGTTGTCATTGTGATGTCTGTCATGGGAAAAGTCATGTTGACACTGTCATGTCTGTAATCGGACCATCATTTTGTCACTGTGATGTCGGTAATGAGAACTGTCACACTGACAGTGTGACAGTCTGTAAAGGGAACTGTCTTGTTCTCACTGTGATGTCTGTAATGGGAACCGTCATATTGTCAGAGTGATGTCTGTAATGAGACCATCATGTGGTCACTCTAATGTCTGTAATGGGAACAGTCAAATAGTCAGTGTGATGTCTGTAATGGAAACGTCAAGTTGTCACTGTGATGTCTGTAATGGGATCATCATGCTGTCTGTAATGAGATCGGTCACACTGTCAGTGTGATGTCTCTAATGGGAACCGTCATGTTGTCACTGCCATGCCTGTAATGGGACCATCATGTCGTCACTATCATGTCTGTAATGGGACCATCATTTTATCACTGTGATGCCTGTAATGAAAACCATCACACTTTGAGTGTGATGTCTGTAATGGGACCATCACGTTGTCACTGTGATATCTGTAATGAGCACTGTCACACTGTCAGTGTGATGTCTCTACTGGGAACAGTCATGTTGTCACTGCGATGTCTGTAATAGGACCATCAAGATGTCACTGTCATGTCTGTAGCGGGATCATCATGTTATCAGTGTGGTGTCTGCAATTAGAACCATAACACTGTCACTGTGATGGGGGTAATGAGCACCGTCATGTTGTCACTGGGATGTCTGTAATGAGAACTGTCACACTGTCAGTGTGATGTCTGTAATGGGAATAGTCATGTTGATAATGTGATGTCTGTAATGGGACCATCATGTTGTCACTATGATGTCTGTAATGAGAACGGTCACACTGTCAATGTGATGTCTGTGATGGGACAATCATGTTGTCACTGTAATATCTGTACTGAGAACTATCACACTCTCAGTGTGATGTCTGTAATGGGAACCGTCCTGTTGTCACTGTTATGTCTGTAATGGGACCATCATGTTTGTCACTGTCATGTCTGTAATGTGTCCATCATGTTGTCACTGTGATATGTGTAATGGAACCATCATGTTGTCACTGTGATGTATGCAATGGGAACAATCATCTTGTCACAGTGATTTCTGCAATGAGAACCACCATGTTGTCAGTTTGATGTCTGTAATCGGACCATCATGTTGTCGCTGTGATGTCTGTAATGAGAACTGTCAGACTGTCAATGTGATGTCTGTAATGGGACCATCATGTTGTCACTGTGATATGTGTAATGGAACCATCATGTTGTCACTGTGATGTATGCAATGGGAACAATCATGTTGTCACTGTCATTTCTGCAATGAGAACCAACATGTTGTCAGTTTGATGTCTGTAATCGGACCATCATGTTGTCGCTGTGATGTCTGTAATGAGAACTGTCACACTGTGAATGTGATGTCTGTAATGGGACCATCATGTTGTCACCGTGATGTCTTTAATGGGACCATCATACTGTCAGACTGATGTCTGTAATGAGAACTGTCGCACTGTCAGTGTGTTGTCTGTAATGGGAACCGTGTTGTTGTCACTGTGATGTTTGTAATGGGAGACGTCATGTTCGCAATGTGATGTCAGTAATTTGACCATCATGTTGTCACTGTGATTTCTGTAATTAGATCTGTCACAATGTCAGTGTAATGTCTCTAATGGGAACCGTCATGTTGTCACTGCGATGTCTGTAATGGGACCATCATGTTGTCACTGCGATGTCTGTAATATGAACTGTCACACTATCAATGTGATGTCTGTAATGGGAAACGTCTTCTTCTCTAAGTGATGTCTGTAGTGGGAACAGTCATATTATCAGTGTGATTTCTGTAATGGGACTATCATGTGGTCACTGTAATAACTGTAATGGAAACGTCATGTTGTCACTGTGACATCTGTAATTAGAGCTGTCACACTGTCAGTGTGTTGTCCGTAATGGGAACCGTCATATTGTCAGTGTGAATTCTGTAATGGGACAATCATGTTGTCACTGTAATGTCTGTACTGAGAACTGTCACACTGTCAGTGTGATGTCTGTAATGGGAACCGTCATGTTCTCACTGCGATCTCTGTAAAGGGACCATCCTGTAGTCACTGCTATGTCTGTAATGCGACCATCAGGTTGTCACTGTGATATCCGTAATGGGAACTTGCGATGTCTGTAATGGGAACCGTAGCATTCTCAGTCTGGTGTCTCTAAAAGGAACCGTCTTGTTGTCACTGCCATGTCCGTAACAGGACCATCATGTTGTCACTGTGATGTCTATAATGGGACCATCATGTTGTCACTGTGATATCTATAATGAGAACTGTCACACTGTCAGTGTGATGTCTGTAATGGGAACCGTCATGATATCACTGTGATGTCTGTAATGGGAACATCATGTTGTCACTGTAATATCTGTACTGAGAACTGTCACACTCTCAGTGTGATGTCAGTAACAGGGACCGTCACATTGTCAGTGTGATGTCTGAAATGCGAACTGTCACATTGTCAATGTGATGTCTGAAATGCAAATCATCATATTGTCACTGAAATGACTGTAATGGGAATCGTCACCAAGTCACTGTGATATCTGTAATGGAACCATCATGTTGTTACTGTGATGTTTATAATGGGAACCGTCTTGTTGTCACTGTGATGACTGTAATGAGAACCGTAATATTGTCAGTGTGTTGTCTGTTATGGGAACAGTCATGATGTCACTGCGATGTTTGTAATGGGACCATCATGTTGTCATTGTGATGTCTGTAATGGGAAAAGTCATGTTGTCACTGTCATGTCTGTAATCGGACCATCATTTTGTCACTGTGATGTCGGTAATGAGAACTGTCACACTGACAGTGTGACAGTCTGTAAAGGGAACTGTCTTGTTCTCACTGTGATGTCTGTAATGGGAACCGTCATATTGTCAGAGTGATGTCTGTAATGAGACCATCATGTGGTCACTCTAATGTCTGTAATGGGAACAGTCAAATAGTCAGTGTGATGTCTGTAATGGAAACGTCAAGTTGTCACTGTGATGTCTGTAATGTGACCATCATGTTGTCGCTGTGATGTCTGTAATGAGAACTGTCAGACTGTCAATGTGATGTCTGTAATGGGACCATCATGTTGTCACTGTGATATGTGTAATGGAACCATCATGTTGTCACTGTGATGTATGCAATGGGAACAATCATGTTGTCACTGTCATTTCTGCAATGAGAACCAACATGTTGTCAGTTTGATGTCTGTAATCGGACCATCATGTTGTCGCTGTGATGTCTGTAATGAGAACTGTCACACTGTGAATGTGATGTCTGTAATGGGACCATCATGTTGTCACCGTGATGTCTTTAATGGGACCATCATACTGTCAGACTGATGTCTGTAATGAGAACTGTCGCACTGTCAGTGTGTTGTCTGTAATGGGAACCGTGTTGTTGTCACTGTGATGTTTGTAATGGGAGACGTCATGTTCGCAATGTGATGTCAGTAATTTGACCATCATG
This sequence comes from Hypanus sabinus, assembly GCF_030144855.1. Taxonomy (NCBI): domain Eukaryota; kingdom Metazoa; phylum Chordata; class Chondrichthyes; order Myliobatiformes; family Dasyatidae; genus Hypanus; species Hypanus sabinus. The sequence goes on along the minus strand of NC_082736.1, from coordinate 23,604,079 downwards.
TTGTCACTGTGATTTCTGTAATTAGATCTGTCACAATGTCAGTGTAATGTCTCTAATGGGAACCGTCATGTTGTCACTGCGATGTCTGTAATGGGACCATCATGTTGTCACTGCGATGTCTGTAATATGAACTGTCACACTATCAATGTGATGTCTGTAATGGGAAACGTCTTCTTCTCTAAGTGATGTCTGTAGTGGGAACAGTCATATTATCAGTGTGATTTCTGTAATGGGACTATCATGTGGTCACTGTAATAACTGTAATGGAAACGTCATGTTGTCACTGTGACATCTGTAATTAGAGCTGTCACACTGTCAGTGTGTTGTCCGTAATGGGAACCGTCATATTGTCAGTGTGAATTCTGTAATGGGACAATCATGTTGTCACTGTAATGTCTGTACTGAGAACTGTCACACTGTCAGTGTGATGTCTGTAATGGGAACCGTCATGTTCTCACTGCGATCTCTGTAAAGGGACCATCCTGTAGTCACTGCTATGTCTGTAATGCGACCATCAGGTTGTCACTGTGATATCCGTAATGGGAACTTGCGATGTCTGTAATGGGAACCGTAGCATTCTCAGTCTGGTGTCTCTAAAAGGAACCGTCTTGTTGTCACTGCCATGTCCGTAACAGGACCATCATGTTGTCACTGTGATGTCTATAATGGGACCATCATGTTGTCACTGTGATATCTATAATGAGAACTGTCACACTGTCAGTGTGATGTCTGTAATGGGAACCGTCATGATATCACTGTGATGTCTGTAATGGGAACATCATGTTGTCACTGTAATATCTGTACTGAGAACTGTCACACTCTCAGTGTGATGTCAGTAACAGGGACCGTCACATTGTCAGTGTGATGTCTGAAATGCGAACTGTCACATTGTCAATGTGATGTCTGAAATGCAAATCATCATATTGTCACTGAAATGACTGTAATGGGAATCGTCACCAAGTCACTGTGATATCTGTAATGGAACCATCATGTTGTTACTGTGATGTTTATAATGGGAACCGTCTTGTTGTCACTGTGATGACTGTAATGAGAACCGTAATATTGTCAGTGTGTTGTCTGTTATGGGAACAGTCATGATGTCACTGCGATGTTTGTAATGGGACCATCATGTTGTCATTGTGATGTCTGTAATGGGAAAAGTCATGTTGTCACTGTCATGTCTGTAATCGGACCATCATTTTGTCACTGTGATGTCGGTAATGAGAACTGTCACACTGACAGTGTGACAGTCTGTAAAGGGAACTGTCTTGTTCTCACTGTGATGTCTGTAATGGGAACCGTCATATTGTCAGAGTGATGTCTGTAATGAGACCATCATGTGGTCACTCTAATGTCTGTAATGGGAACAGTCAAATAGTCAGTGTGATGTCTGTAATGGAAACGTCAAGTTGTCACTGTGATGTCTGTAATGGGATCATCATGCTGTCTGTAATGAGATCGGTCACACTGTCAGTGTGATGTCTCTAATGGGAACCGTCATGTTGTCACTGCCATGCCTGTAATGGGACCATCATGTCGTCACTATCATGTCTGTAATGGGACCATCATTTTATCACTGTGATGCCTGTAATGAAAACCATCACACTTTGAGTGTGATGTCTGTAATGGGACCATCACGTTGTCACTGTGATATCTGTAATGAGCACTGTCACACTGTCAGTGTGATGTCTCTACTGGGAACAGTCATGTTGTCACTGCGATGTCTGTAATAGGACCATCAAGATGTCACTGTCATGTCTGTAGCGGGATCATCATGTTATCAGTGTGGTGTCTGCAATTAGAACCATAACACTGTCACTGTGATGGGGGTAATGAGCACCGTCATGTTGTCACTGGGATGTCTGTAATGAGAACTGTCACACTGTCAGTGTGATGTCTGTAATGGGAATAGTCATGTTGATAATGTGATGTCTGTAATGGGACCATCATGTTGTCACTATGATGTCTGTAATGAGAACGGTCACACAGTCAATGTGATGTCTGTGATGGGACAATCATGTTGTCACTGTAATATCTGTACTGAGAACTATCACACTCTCAGTGTGATGTCTGTAATGGGAACCGTCCTGTTGTCACTGTTATGTCTGTAATGGGACCATCATGTTTGTCACTGTCATGTCTGTAATGTGTCCATCATGTTGTCACTGTGATATGTGTAATGGAACCATCATGTTGTCACTGTGATGTATGCAATGGGAACAATCATCTTGTCACAGTGATTTCTGCAATGAGAACCACCATGTTGTCAGTTTGATGTCTGTAATCGGACCATCATGTTGTCGCTGTGATGTCTGTAATGAGAACTGTCAGACTGTCAATGTGATGTCTGTAATGGGACCATCATGTTGTCACTGTGATATGTGTAATGGAACCATCATGTTGTCACTGTGATGTATGCAATGGGAACAATCATGTTGTCACTGTCATTTCTGCAATGAGAACCAACATGTTGTCAGTTTGATGTCTGTAATCGGACCATCATGTTGTCGCTGTGATGTCTGTAATGAGAACTGTCACACTGTGAATGTGATGTCTGTAATGGGACCATCATGTTGTCACCGTGATGTCTTTAATGGGACCATCATACTGTCAGACTGATGTCTGTAATGAGAACTGTCGCACTGTCAGTGTGTTGTCTGTAATGGGAACCGTGTTGTTGTCACTGTGATGTTTGTAATGGGAGACGTCATGTTCGCAATGTGATGTCAGTAATTTGACCATCATGTTGTCACTGTGATTTCTGTAATTAGATCTGTCACAATGTCAGTGTAATGTCTCTAATGGGAACCGTCATGTTGTCACTGCGATGTCTGTAATGGGACCATCATGTTGTCACTGCGATGTCTGTAATATGAACTGTCACACTATCAATGTGATGTCTGTAATGGGAACCGTCTTCTTCTCTAAGTGATGTCTGTAGTGGGAACAGTCATATTGTCAGTGTGATTTCTGTAATGGGACTATCATGTGGTCACTGTAATATCTGTAATGGAAACGTCATGTTGTCACTGTGACATCTGTAATTAGAGCTGTCACACTGTCAGTGTGTTGTCCGTAATGGGAACCGTCATATTGTCAGTGTGAATTTTGTAATGGGACAATCATGTTGTCACTGTAATGTCTGTACTGAGAACTGTCACACTGTCAGTGTGATGTCTGTAATGGGAACCGTCATGTTCTCACTGCGATCTCTGTAAAGGGACCATCCTGTAGTCACTGCTATGTCTGTAATGCGACCATCAGGTTGTCACTGTGATATCCGTAATGGGAACTTGCACACTGTCAGTGCGATGTCTGTAATGGGAACCGTAGCATTCTCAGTCTGGTGTCTCTAAAAGGAACCGTCTTGTTGTCACTGCCATGTCCGTAACAGAACCGTCATGATATCACTGTGATGTCTGTAATGGGAACATCATGTTGTCACTGTAATATCTGTACTGAGAACTGTCACACTCTCAGTGTGACGTCAGTAACAGGGACCGTCACATTGTCAGTGTGATGTCTGAAATGCGAACTGTCACATTGTCAATGTGATGTCTGAAATGCAAATCATCATATTGTCACTGAAATGACTGTAATGGGAATCGTCACCAAGTCACTGTGATATCGGTAATGGAACCATCATGTTGTTACTGTGATGTTTATAATGGGAACCGTCTTGTTGTCACTGTGATGACTGTAATGAGAACCGTAATATTGTCAGTGTGTTGTCTGTTATGGGAACAGTCATGATTTCACTGCGATGTCTGTAATAGGACAATCATGTTGTCACTGTGATGTCTGTAGTGGGACCATTATGTTGTCACTGTGGTGTCTGTAGTGGGATCATCATGTTGTTAGTGTGGTGTCTAATTCGAACCATAACACTGTCACTGTGATGTCTGTAATGGGACCATCATGTTGTCACTGTGATGTCTATATTGAGAACTGTCACGCTATCAGTGTGATGTCTGTAATGGGAACCGTCATGATGTCACTGTGATGTCTGTAATGGGACCATCATGTTGTCACTGTGATATCTATAATGAGAACTGTCACACTGTCAGTGTGATGTCTGTAATAGGAACCGTCATGTTGTCACGGTGAACACTGTAATGGGAACCGTCATGTTGTCACTGTGATGTCTGAAATGGGACTGTCATGTTGTCACTGTGATGTCTGTAATGGGAACCGTCATGTTGTCACTGTGATGTCTGAAATGGGACTGTCATGTTGTCACTGTGATGTCTGTAATGGGAACCGTCATGTTGTCACTGTGATGACTGTAATGAGAACCGTAATATTGTCAGTGTGTTGTCTGTTATGGGAACAGTCATGATGTCACTGCGATGTCTGTAATAGGACAATCATGTTGTCACTGTGATGTCTGTAGTGGGACCATTATGTTGTCACTGTGGTGTCTGTAATGGGATCATCATGTTGTTAGTGTGGTGTCTAATTCGAACCATAACACTGTCACTGTGATGTCTGTAATGGGACCATCATGTTGTCACTGTGATGTCTACAATGAGAACTGTCACACTATCAGTGTGATGTCTGTAATGGGAACCGTCATGATGTCACTGTGATGTCTGTAATGGGACCATCATGTTGTCATTGTGATGTCTATAATGAGAACTGTCACATTATCAGTGTGATGTCTGTAATGGGAACCGTCATGTTGTCACGGTGAACACTGTAATGGGAACCGTAATGTTGTCACTGTGGTGTCTGAAATGGGGACCATCATGTTCTCACTGTCATGTCTGTAATCGGACCATCATTTTGTCACTGTGATGTCTGTAATGAGAACTGTTACACTGACAGTGTGTTGTCTGTAAAGGGAACCGTCTTGTTGTCACTGTGATGTCTGTAATGGGAACCGTCATATTGTCAGTGTGGTGTCTGTAATGAGACCATCATGTGGTCACTGTAATGTCTGTAATGGGAACAGTCACATACTCAATGTGATGTCTGTAATGGAAACGTCAAGTTGTCACTGTCATGTCTGTAATGGGATCATCATGCTGTCAGTGTGATGTCTGTAATGGGAAACGACATGTTGTCACTGTGATGACTGTAATGGAACCACCATGTTGTCAATGTGATGTCTATAATGTGAACCGTAGCATTCTCAGTCTGGTGTCTCTAAAGGGATCCGTCTTGTTGTCACTGCCATGTCCGTAATGGGACCATCATGTTGTCACTGTGATGTCTATAATGAGAACTGTCACACTATCAGTGTGATGTCTGTAATGGGAACCGTCATGATGTCACTGTGATGCCTGTAATGGGACCATCATGTTGTCACTGTAATATCTGTACTGAGAACTGTCACACTCTCAGTGTGATGTCAGTAACAGGGACCGTCACATTGTCTGTGTGATGTCTGAAATGCGAACTGTCACATTGTCAATGTGATGTCTGAAATGCAAATCATCATATTGTCACTGAAATGACTGTAATGGGAATCGTCACCAAGTCACTGTGATATCTGTAATGGAACCATCATGTTGTCACTGTGATGTCTGTAGTGGGATCATCATTTTGTCAGTGTGGTGACTGAAATGAGAACTGTCACACTGTCAGTGTGATGTCTATAATGGGAACCGTCATGTTGTCACTGTGATGACTGTAATGAGAACCGTAATATTGTCAGTGTGTTGTCTGTTATGGGAACAGTCATGATGTCACTACGATGTCTGTAATAGGACAATCATGTTGTCACTGTGATGTCTGTAATGGGAACCGTCATGATGTCACTGTGATGTCTGTAATGGGACCATCAAGTTGTCACTGTGATGTCTATAATGAGAACTGTCACACTATCAGTGTGATTTCTGTAATGGGAAACATCATGATGTCACTGTGATGTCTGTAATGGGACCATCATGTTGTCACTGTGATGTCTATAATGAGAACTGTCACACTATCAGTGTGATGTCTGTAATGGGAACCGTCATGATGTCACTGTGCTGTCTGTAATGGGACCATCATGTTGTCACTGTGATGTCTATAATGAGAACTGTCACACTATCAGTGTGATTTCTGTGTTGGGAACCGTCATGATGTCACTGTGATGTCTGTAATGGGACCATCATGTTGTCACTGTGATGTCTATAATGAGAACTGTCACACTGTCAGTGTGATGTCTGTAATAGGAACCGTCATGTTGTCACGGTGAACACTGTAATGGGAACTGTCACGTTGTCACTGTGATGTCTGAAATGGGACTGTCATGTTGTCAATGTGATGTCGGTAATGGGAAAAGTCATGTTGTCACTGTGATGTCTGTAATGGAACCATAATGTTGTCACTGTAGTGTCTGAAATGGGAACCATCATGTTCTCACTGTCATGTCTGTAATCGGACCATCATTTTGTCACTGTGATGTTTGTAATGAGAACTGTTACACTGACAGTATGGTGTCTGTAATGAGACCATCATGTGGTCAGTGTGATGTCTGTAATGGGAAACGACATGTTGTCACTGTGATGTCAGTAATTGAACCACCATGTTGTCAATGTGATGTCTATAATGTGAACCGTAGCATTCTCAGTCTGGTGTCTCTAAAGGGAACCGTCTTGTTGTCACTGCCATGTCTGTAATGGGAACCGTCATGATGTCACTGTGATGCCTGTAATGGGACCATCATGTTGTCACTGTAATATCTGTACTGAGAACTGTCACACTCTCAGTGTGATGTCAGTAACAGGGACCGTCACATTGTCAGTGTGATGTCTGAAATGCGAACTGTCACATTGTCAATGTGATGTCTGAAATGCAAATCATCATATTGTCACTGAAATGACTGTAATGGGAATCGTCACCAAGTCACTGTGATATCTGTAATGGAACCATCATGTTGTCACTGTGATGTCTGTAGTGGGATCATCATTTTGTCAGTGTGGTGACTGAAATGAGAACTGTCACACTGTCTGTGTGATGTCTATAATGGGAACCGTCATGTTGTCACTGTGATGACTGTAATGAGAACCGTAATATTGTCAGTGTGTTTTCTGTTATGGGAACAGTCATGATGTCACTGCGATGTCTGTAATAGGACAATCATGTTGTCACTGTGATGTCTGTAGTGGGACCATTATGTTGTCACTGTGGTGTCTGTAGTGGGATCATCATGTTGTTAGTGTAGTGTCTAATTCGAACCATAACACTGTCACTGTGATGTCTGTAATGGGACCATCATGTTGTCACTGTGATGTATACAATGAGAACTGTCACACTATCAGTGTGATGTCTGTAATGGGAACCGTCATGATGTCACTGTGATGTAATGGGACCAACATGTTGTCATTGTGATGTCTATAATGAGAACTGTCACATTATCAGTGTGATGTCTGTAAAGGGAACCGTCATGTTGTCACGGTGAACACTGTAATGGGAACCGTAATGTTGTCACTGTGGTGTCTGAAATGGGGACCATCATGTTCTCACTGTCATGTCTGTAATCGGACCATCATTTTGTCACTGTGATGTCTGTAATGAGAACTGTTACACTGACAGTGTGTTGTCTGTAAAGGGAACCGTCTTGTTGTCACTGTGATGTCTGTAATGAGAACCGTCATATTGTCAGTGTGGTGTCTGTAATGAGACCATCATGTGGTCACTGTAATGTCTGTAATGGGAACAGTCACATACTCAGTGTGATGTCTGTAATGGAAACGTCAAGTTGTCACTGTCATGTCTGTAATGGGATCATCATGCTGTCACTGTGATGTCTGTAATGGAACCACCATGTTGTCAATGTGATGTCTATAATGTGAACCGTAGCATTCTCAGTCTGGTGTCTCTAAAGGGAACCGTCTTGTTGTCACTGCCATGTCCGTAATGGGACCATCATGTTGTCACTGTGATGTCTATAATGAGAACTGTCACATTATCAGTGTGATGTCTGTAATGGGAACCGTCATGATTTCACTGTGATGTCTGTAATGGGACCATCATGTTGTCACTCTGATGTCTATAATGAGAACTGTCACACTATCAGTGTGATCTATGTAATGGGAACCGTCATGTTGTCACGGTGAACTCTGTAATGGGAACCGTCATGTTGTCACTGTGATGTTTGTAATGGGACCATCATGTTGTCATTGTGATGTCTGTAATGGGAAAAGTCATGTTGTCACTGTCATGTCTGTAATCGGACCATCATTTTGTCACTGTGATGTCGGTAATGAGAACTGTCACACTGACAGTGTGACAGTCTGTAAAGGGAACTGTCTTGTTCTCACTGTGATGTCTGTAATGGGAACCGTCATATTGTCAGAGTGATGTCTGTAATGAGACCATCATGTGGTCACTCTAATGTCTGTAATGGGAACAGTCAAATAGTCAGTGTGATGTCTGTAATGGAAACGTCAAGTTGTCACTGTGATGTCTGTAATGGGATCATCATGCTGTCTGTAATGAGATCGGTCACACTGTCAGTGTGATGTCTCTAATGGGAACCGTCATGTTGTCACTGCCATGCCTGTAATGGGACCATCATGTCGTCACTATCATGTCTGTAATGGGACCATCATTTTGTCACTGTGATGTCTGTAATGAAAACCATCACACTTTGAGTGTGATGTCTGTAATGGGACCATCACGTTGTCACTGTGATATCTGTAATGAGCACTGTCACACTGTCAGTGTGATGTCTCTACTGGGAACAGTCATGTTGTCACTGCGATGTCTGTAATAGGACCATCAAGATGTCACTGTCATGTCTGTAGCGGGATCATCATGTTATCAGTATGGTGTCTGCAATTAGAACCATAACACTGTCACTGTGATGGCTGTAATGAGCACCGTCATGTTGTCACTGGGATGTCTGTAATGAGAACTGTCACACTGTCAGTGTGATGTCTGTAATGGGAATAGTCATGTTGATAATGTGATGTCTGTAATGGGACCATCATGTTGTCACTATGATGTCTGTAATGAGAAAGGTCACACTGTCAATGTGATGTCTGTGATGGGACAATCATGTTGTCACTGTAATATCTGTACTGAGAACTATCACACTCTCAGTGTGATGTCTGTAATGGGAACCTTCCTGTTGTCACTGTTATGTCAGTAATGGGACCATCATGTTTGTCACTGTCATGTCTGTAATGCGTCCATCATGTTGTCACTGTGATATGTGTAATGGAACCATCATGTTGTCACAGTGATTTCTGCAATGAGAACCACCATGTTGTCAGTTTGATGTCTGTAATCGGACCATCATGTTGTCGCTGTGATGTCTGTAATGAGAACTGTCAGACTGTCAATGTGATGTCTGTAATGGGACCATCATGTTGTCACTGTGATATGTGTAATGGAACCATCATGTTGTCACTGTGATGTATGCAATGGGAACAATCATGTTGTCACTGTCATTTCTGCAATGAGAACCAACATGTTGTCAGTTTGATGTCTGTAATCGGACCATCATGTTGTCGCTGTGATGTCTGTAATGAGAACTGTCACACTGTGAATGTGATGTCTGTAATGGGACCATCATGTTGTCACCGTGATGTCTTTAATGGGACCATCATACTGTCAGACTGATGTCTGTAATGAGAACTGTCGCACTGTCAGTGTGTTGTCTGTAATGGGAACCGTGTTGTTGTCACTGTGATGTTTGTAATGGGAAACGTCATGTTCGCAATGTGATATCAGTAATTTGACCATCATGTTGTCACTGTGATATCTGTAATGAGAATTATCAGACTTTCAGTGTGATGTCAGTAATGGGAGCATCAGATTGTCACTGTGATGTCTGTAATTAGATCTGTCACAATGTCAGTGTGATGTCTCTAATGGGAACCGTCATGTTGTCACTGCGATGTCTGTAATGGGACCATCATGTTGTCACTGCGATGTCTGTAATATGAACTGTCACACTGTCAATGTGATGTCTGTAATGGGAACCGTCTTCTTCTCTAAGTGATGTCTGTAGTGGGAACAGTCATATTGTCAGTGTGATTTCTGTAATGGGACTATCATGTGGTCACTGTAATATCTGTAATGGAATCGTCATGTTGTCACTGTGACATCTGTAATTAGAGCTGTCACACTGTCAGTGTGTTGTCCGTAATGGGAACCGTCATATTGTCAGTGTGAATTCTGTAATGGGACAATCATGTTGTCACTGTAATGTCTGTACTGAGAACTGTCACACTGTCAGTGTGATGTCTGTAATGGGAACCGTCATGTTCTCACTGCGATCTCTGTAAAGGGACCATCGTGTTGTCACTGCCATGTCTGTAATGCGACCATCAAGTTGTCACTGTGATATCCGTAATGAGAACTTGCACACTGTCAGTGCGATGTCTGTAATGGGAACCGTAGCATTCTCAGTCTGGTGTCTCTAAAAGGAACCGTCTTGTTGTCACTGCCATGTCCGTAACGGGACCATCATGTTGTCACTGTGATGTCTATAATGAGAACTGTCACACAATCAGTGTGATGTCTGTAATGGGTACCGTCATGATGTCACTGTGATGCCTGTAATGGGACCATCATGTTGTCACTGTAATATCTGTACTGAGAACTTTCACACTCTCAGTGTGATGTCAGTAACAGGGACCGTCGCATTGTCAGTGTGATGTCTGAAATGCGAACTGTCACATTGTCAATGTGATGTCTGAAATGCAAATCATCATATTGTCACTGAAATGACTGTAATGGGAATCGTCACCAAGTCACTGTGATATCTGTAATGGAACCATCATGTTGTCACTGTGATGTCTGTAGTGGGATCTTCATTTTGTCAGTGTGGTGACTGAAATGAGATCTGTCACACTGTCAGTGTGATGTCTATAATGGGAACCGTCATGTTGTCACTGTGATGACTGTAATGAGAACCGTAATATTGTCAGTGTGTTGTCTGTTATGGGAACAATCATGATGTCACTGCGATGTCTGTAATAGGACAATCATGTTGTCACTGTGGTGTCTGTAGTGGGATCATCATGTTGTTAGTGTGGTGTCTAATTCGAACCATAACTCTGTCACTGTGATGTCTGTAATGGGACCATCATGTTGTCACTGTGATGTCTACAATGAGAACTGTCACACTATCAGTGTGATGTCTGTAATGGGAACCGTCATGTTGTCACTGTGATGTCTGTAATGAGAACCATCATATTGTCAGGGTGATGTCTGTAATGAGACCATCATGTGGTCACTCTAATGTCTGTAATGGGAACAGTCAAAGAGTCAGTGTGATGTCTGTAATGGAAACGTCAAGTTGTCACTGTGATGTCTGTAATGGGATCATCATACTGTCTGTGTGATGTCTGTAATGAGATCGGTCACACTGTCAGTGTGATGTCTCTAATGGGAAACGTCATGTTGTCACTGCCATGCCTGTAATGGGACCATCATTTTGTCACTGTGATGTCTGTAATGAAACCTATCACACTTTGAGTGTGATGTCTGTAATGGGACCATCACGTTGTCACTGTGATATCTGTAATGAGCACTGTCACACTGTCGGTGTGATGTCTCTACTGGGAACAGTCATGTTGTCACTGCGATGTCTATAATGGGACCATCAAGATGTCACTGTCATGTCTGTAGTGGGATCATCATGTTATCAGTGTGGTGTCTGCAATTAGAACCATAACACTGTCACTGTGATGGCTGTAATGAGCACCGTCATGTTGTCACTGGGATGTCTGTAATGAGAACTGTCACACTGTCAGTGTGATGTCTGTAATGGGAATAGTCATGTTGATAATGTGATGTCTGTGATGGGACCATCATGTTGTCACTGTAATATCTGTACTGAGAACTATCACACTCTCAGTGTGATGTCTGTAATGAGAACGGTCACACTGTCGATGTGATGTCTGTGATGGGACAATCATGTTGTCACTGTAATATCTGTACTGAGAACTATCACACTCTCAGTGTGATGTCTGTAATGGGAACCGTCCTGTTGTCACTGTTATGTCTGTAATGGGACCATCATGTTTGTCACTGTCATGTCTGTAATGCGTCCATCATGTTGTCACTGTGATATGTGTAATGGAACCATCATGTTGTCACTGTGATGTATGCAATGGGAACAATCATCTTGTCACTGTGATTTCTGCAATGAGAACCACCATGTTGTCAGTTTGATGTCTGTAATCGGACCATCATGTTGTCGCTGTGATGTCTGTAATGAGAACTGTCACACTGTCAATGTGATGTCTGTAATGGGACCATCATGTTGTCACTGGGATGTCGGTAATGAGAACTGTCACACTGACAGTGTGTTGTCTGTAAAGGGAACTGTCTTGTTGTCACTATGATGTCTGTAATGGGAACCGTCATATTGTCAGGGTGATGTCTGTAATGAGACCATCATGTGGTCACTCTAATGTCTGTAATGGGAACAGTCAAATAGTCAGTGTGATGTCTGTGATGGAAACGTCACGTTGTCACTGTGATGTCTGTAATGGGATCATCATGCTGTCAGTGTGATGTCTGTAATGGGAAACGACATGTTGTCAATGTGATGTCTATAATGTGAACAGTAGCATTCTCAGTCTGGTGTCTCTAAAGGGAACCGTCTTGTTGTCACTGCCATGTCCGTAATGGGACCATCATGTTGTCACTGTGATATCTATAATGAGAACTATCACACTCTCAGTGTGATGTCTGTAATGGGAACCGTCCTGTTGTCACTGTTATGTCTGTAATGGGACCATCATGTTGTCACTGGGATGTCGGTAATGAGAACTGTCACACTGACAGTGTGTTGTCTGTAAAGGGAACTGTCTTGTTGTCACTATGATGTCTGTAATGGGAACCGTCATATTGTCAGGGTGATGTCTGTAATGAGACCATCATGTGGTCACTCTAATGTCTGTAATGGGAACAGTCAAATAGTCAGTGTGATGTCTGTGATGGAAACGTCACGTTGTCACTGTGATGTCTGTAATGGGTTCATCATGCTGTCAGTGGGATGTCTGTAATGGGAAACGACATGTTGTCACTGTGATGTCTGTAATGAAACCACCATGTTGTCAATGTGATGTCTATAATGTGAACAGTAGCATTCTCAGTCTGGTGTCTCTAAAGGGAACCGTCTTGTTGTCACTGCCATGTCCGTAATGGGACCATCATGTTGTCACTGTGATATCTATAATGAGAACTATCACACTCTCAGTGTGATGTCTGTAATGGGAACCGTCCTGTTGTCACTGTTATGTCTGTAATGGGACCATCATGTTTGTCACTGTCATGTCTGTAATGCGTCCATCATGTTGTCACTGTGATATGTGTAATGGAACCATCATGTTGTCACTGTGATGTATGCAATGGGAACAATCATCTTGTCACTGTGATTTCTGCAATGAGAACCAACATGTTGTCAGTTTGATGTCTGTAATCGGACCATCATGTTGTCGCTGTGATGTCTGTAATGAGAACTGTCACACTGTCAATGTGATGTCTGTAATGGGACTATCATGTTGTCACTGGGATGTCGGTAATTTGAACTGTCACACTGACAGTGTGTTGTCTGTAAAGGGAACTGTCTTGTTATCACTGTGATGTCTATAATGGGAACCGTCATATTGTCAGGGTGATGTCTGTAATGAGACCATCTTGTGGTCACTCTAATGTCTGTAATGGGAACAGTCAAATAGTCAGTGTGATGTCTGTAATGGAAACGTCAAGTTGTCACTGTGATGTCTGTAATGGGATCATCATGTTGTCACTGTGATGTCTGTAATGGAACCACCATGTTGTCAATGTGATGTCTATAATGTGAACCGTAGCATTCTCAGTCTGGTGTCTCTAAAGGGAACCGTCTTCTTGTCACTGCCATGTCCGTAATGGGACCATCATGTTGTCACTGTGATATCTATAATGAGAACTGTCACACTATCAGTGTGATGTCAGTAACAGGGACCGTCACATTGTCAGTGTGATGTCTGAAATGCGAGCTGTCACATTGTCAATGTGATGTCTGAAATGCAAATCATCATATTGTCACTGAAATGACTGTAATGGGAATCGTCACCAAGTCACTGTGATATCTGTAATGGAACCATCATGTTGTCACTGTGATGTCTGTAATGGAACCATCATGTTGTCACTGTGATGTCTGTAGTGGGATCATCATTTTGTCAGCGTGGTGACTGAAATGAGAACTGTCACACTGTCAGTGTGATGTCTATAATGGGAACCGTCATGTTGTCACTGTGATGACTGTAATGAGAACCGTAATATTGTCAGTGTGTTTTCTGTTATGGGAACAGTCATGATGTCACTGCGATGTCTGTAATAGGACAATCATGTTGTCAATGTGATGTCTATAATGAGAACTGTCACACTATCAGTGTGATGTCTGTAATGGGAACCGTCATGATGTCACTGTGATGTCTGTAATGGGACCATCATGTTGTCACTGTGATGTCTGAAATGGGACCGTCATGTTGTCACTGTGATGTCTGTAATGGGACCATCATGTTTGTCACTGTCATGTCTGTAATGCGTCCATCATGTTGTCACTGTGAGATGTGTAATGGAACCATCATGTTGTCACTGTGATGTATGCAATGGGAACAATCATCTTGTCACTGTGATTTCTGCAATGAGAACCAACATGTTGTCAGTTTGATGTCTGTAATCGGACCATCATGTTGTCACTGGGATGTCGGTAATGAGAACTGTCACACTGACAGTGGGTTGTCTGTAAAGGGAACTGTCTTGTTGTCACTGTGATGTCTGTAATGGGAACCGTCATATTGTCAGGGTGATGTCTGTAATGAGACCATCATGTGGTCACTCTAATGTCTGTAATGGGAACAGTCAAATAGTCAGTGTGATGTCTGTAATGGAAACGTCAAGTTGTCACTGTGATGTCTGTAATGGAATCATCATGCTGTCAGTGTGATGTCTGTAATGGGAAACGACATGTTGTCACTGTGATGTCTGTAATGGAACCACCATGTTGTCAATGTGATGTCTATAATGAGAACCGTAGCATTCTCAGTCTGGTGTCTCTAAAGGGAACCGTCTTGTTGTCACTGCCATGTCCGTAATGGGACCATCATGTTGTCACTGTGATATCTATAATGAGAACTGTCACAATATCAGTGTGATGTCAGTAACAGGGACCGTCACATTGTCAGTGTGATGTCTGAAATGCGAACGGTCACATTGTCAATGTGATGTCTGAAATGCAAAACATCATATTGTCACTGAAATGACTGTAATGGGAATTGTCACCAAGTCACTGTGATATCTGTAATGGAACCATCATGTTGTCACTGTGATGTCTGTAATGGAACCATCATGTTGTCACTGTGATGTCTGTAGTGGGATCATCATTTTGTCAGTGTGGTGACTGAAATGAGAACTGTCACACTGTCAGTGTGATGTCTATAATGGGAACCGTCATGTTGTCACTGTGATGACTGTAATGAGAACCGTAATATTGTCAGTGTGTTGTCTGTTATGGGAACAGTCATGATGTCACTGCGATGTCTGTAATAGGACAATCATGTTGTCACTGTGATGTCTGTAGTGGGACCATTATGTTGTCACTGTGGTGTCTGTAGTGGGATCATCATGTTGTTAGTGTGGTGTCTAATTCGAACCATAACACTGTCACTGTGATGTCTGTAATGGGACCATCATGTTGTCACTGTGATGTCTATAATGAGAACTGTCACACTATCAGTGTGATGTCTGTAATAGGAACCGTCATGATGTCACTGTGATGTCTGTAATGGGACCATCATGATGTCACTGTGATGTCTGTAATGGGAACCGTCATGTTGTCACTGTGATGTTTGTAATGGGACCATCATGTTGTCACTGTGATGTCTGTAATGGGAAAAGTCATGTTATCACTGTCATGTCTGTAATCGGACCATCATTTTGTCACTGTGATGTCGGTAATGAGAACTGTTACACTGACAGTGTGTTGTCTGTAAAGGGAACCGTCTTGTTGTCACGGTGATGTCTGAAATGGGACCGTCATGTTGTCACTGTGATGTCTGTAATGGGAACCGTCATATTGTCAGGGTGATGTCTGTAATGAGACCATCATGTGGTCACTCTAATGTCTGTAATGGGAACAGTCAAATAGTCAGTGTGATGTCTGTGATGGAAACGTCACGTTGTCACTGTGATGTCTGTAATGGGTTCATCATGCTGTCAGTGGGATGTCTGTAATGGGAAACGACATGTTGTCACTGTGATGTCTGTAATGAAACCACCATGTTGTCAATGTGATGTCTATAATGTGAACAGTAGCATTCTCAGTCTGGTGTCTCTAAAGGGAACCGTCTTGTTGTCACTGCCATGTCCGTAATGGGACCATCATGTTGTCACTGTGATATCTATAATGAGAACTATCACACTCTCAGTGTGATGTCTGTAATGGGAACCGTCCTGTTGTCACTGTTATGTCTGTAATGGGACCATCATGTTTGTCACTGTCATGTCTGTAATGCGTCCATCATGTTGTCACTGTGATATGTGTAATGGAACCATCATGTTGTCACTGTGATGTATGCAATGGGAACAATCATCTTGTCACTGTGATTTCTGCAATGAGAACCAACATGTTGTCAGTTTGATGTCTGTAATCGGACCATCATGTTGTCGCTGTGATGTCTGTAATGAGAACTGTCACACTGTCAATGTGATGTCTGTAATGGGACTATCATGTTGTCACTGGGATGTCGGTAATTTGAACTGTCACACTGACAGTGTGTTGTCTGTAAAGGGAACTGTCTTGTTATCACTGTGATGTCTATAATGGGAACCGTCATATTGTCAGGGTGATGTCTGTAATGAGACCATCTTGTGGTCACTCTAATGTCTGTAATGGGAACAGTCAAATAGTCAGTGTGATGTCTGTAATGGAAACGTCAAGTTGTCACTGTGATGTCTGTAATGGGATCATCATGTTGTCACTGTGATGTCTGTAATGGAACCACCATGTTGTCAATGTGATGTCTATAATGTGAACCGTAGCATTCTCAGTCTGGTGTCTCTAAAGGGAACCGTCTTGTTGTCACTGCCATGTCCGTAATGGGACCATCATGTTGTCACTGTGATATCTATAATGAGAACTGTCACACTATCAGTGTGATGTCAGTAACAGGGACCGTCACATTGTCAGTGTGATGTCTGAAATGCGAGCTGTCACATTGTCAATGTGATGTCTGAAATGCAAATCATCATATTGTCACTGAAATGACTGTAATGGGAATCGTCACCAAGTCACTGTGATATCTGTAATGGAACCATCATGTTGTCACTGTGATGTCTGTAATGGAACCATCATGTTGTCACTGTGATGTCTGTAGTGGGATCATCATTTTGTCAGCGTGGTGACTGAAATGAGAACTGTCACACTGTCAGTGTGATGTCTATAATGGGAACCGTCATGTTGTCACTGTGATGACTGTAATGAGAACCGTAATATTGTCAGTGTGTTTTCTGTTATGGGAACAGTCATGATGTCACTGCGATGTCTGTAATAGGACAATCATGTTGTCAATGTGATGTCTATAATGAGAACTGTCACACTATCAGTGTGATGTCTGTAATGGGAACCGTCATGATGTCACTGTGATGTCTGTAATGGGACCATCATGTTGTCACTGTGATGTCTGAAATGGGACCGTCATGTTGTCACTGTGATGTCTGTAATGGGACCATCATGTTTGTCACTGTCATGTCTGTAATGCGTCCATCATGTTGTCACTGTGAGATGTGTAATGGAACCATCATGTTGTCACTGTGATGTATGCAATGGGAACAATCATCTTGTCACTGTGATTTCTGCAATGAGAACCAACATGTTGTCAGTTTGATGTCTGTAATCGGACCATCATGTTGTCACTGGGATGTCGGTAATGAGAACTGTCACACTGACAGTGGGTTGTCTGTAAAGGGAACTGTCTTGTTGTCACTGTGATGTCTGTAATGGGAACCGTCATATTGTCAGGGTGATGTCTGTAATGAGACCATCATGTGGTCACTCTAATGTCTGTAATGGGAACAGTCAAATAGTCAGTGTGATGTCTGTAATGGAAACGTCAAGTTGTCACTGTGATGTCTGTAATGGAATCATCATGCTGTCAGTGTGATGTCTGTAATGGGAAACGACATGTTGTCACTGTGATGTCTGTAATGGAACCACCATGTTGTCAATGTGATGTCTATAATGAGAACCGTAGCATTCTCAGTCTGGTGTCTCTAAAGGGAACCGTCTTGTTGTCACTGCCATGTCCGTAATGGGACCATCATGTTGTCACTGTGATATCTATAATGAGAACTGTCACAATATCAGTGTGATGTCAGTAACAGGGACCGTCACATTGTCAGTGTGATGTCTGAAATGCGAGCTGTCACATTGTCAATGTGATGTCTGAAATGCAAAACATCATATTGTCACTGAAATGACTGTAATGGGAATTGTCACCAAGTCACTGTGATATCTGTAATGGAACCATCATGTTGTCACTGTGATGTCTGTAATGGAACCATCATGTTGTCACTGTGATGTCTGTAGTGGGATCATCATTTTGTCAGTGTGGTGACTGAAATGAGAACTGTCACACTGTCAGTGTGATGTCTATAATGGGAACCGTCATGTTGTCACTGTGATGACTGTAATGAGAACCGTAATATTGTCAGTGTGTTGTCTGTTATGGGAACAGTCATGATGTCACTGCGATGTCTGTAATAGGACAATCATGTTGTCACTGTGATGTCTGTAGTGGGACCATTATGTTGTCACTGTGGTGTCTGTAGTGGGATCATCATGTTGTTAGTGTGGTGTCTAATTCGAACCATAACACTGTCACTGTGATGTCTGTAATGGGACCATCATGTTGTCACTGTGATGTCTATAATGAGAACTGTCACACTATCAGTGTGATGTCTGTAATAGGAACCGTCATGATGTCACTGTGATGTCTGTAATGGGACCATCATGATGTCACTGTGATGTCTGTAATGGGAACCGTCATGTTGTCACTGTGATGTTTGTAATGGGACCATCATGTTGTCACTGTGATGTCTGTAATGGGAAAAGTCATGTTATCACTGTCATGTCTGTAATCGGACCATCATTTTGTCACTGTGATGTCGGTAATGAGAACTGTTACACTGACAGTGTGTTGTCTGTAAAGGGAACCGTCTTGTTGTCACGGTGATGTCTGAAATGGGACCGTCATGTTGTCACTGTGATGTCTGTAATGGGAAAAGTCATGTTGTCACTGTGATGTCTGTAATGGGAAAAGTCATGTTGTCACTGTGATGTCTGTAATGGAACCATAATGTTGTCACTGTGGTGTCTGAAATGGGAACCATCATGTTCTCACTGTCATGTCTGTAATGGGACCATCATGTTGTCACTGTGATGTCTGTAATGAGAAGTGTCATATTGTCTCTCTGATCTCTGTAGTTGGACGGTCATGTTGTCGCTGTGATGTCTGCACTGAGAACTGTCACACAGTCTGTGTGTTGTCTGTAATGGGTCCATCATGTTGTCACTGTGATATGTGTAATGGGAACCGTCATGTTGTCACTGCGATGTCTGTAATGGGTCCATCATGTTGTCACTGTGATATCTGCAATGGGAACCGTCATTTTGTCACTGTAATGGCGGTAATGGGACCATCATGTTGTCACTATGATGTCTGTAATGTGAACTGTCACACTGTAAATGAGATGTCTGCAATAGGACCATACTATTGTCTGTAATGGGAAGCGTTATATCGTCAGTGTGATGTCTGTAATGGGACCATCAAGTGGTCCCTGTAATGTCAGTAATGAGATCTGTCACACTCTCACTGTGCTATCTGTGATGGGTCAATCATGTTGTCACTGTGATATCTGTACTGAGAACTGTGACACCTTCAGTGTGATGTCTGTAATGGGAACCGTCCTGTTGCCACTGTTATGTCTGTAATGGGACCATCTTGTTTGTCATTGTCATGTCTGTAATGGGTCCATCAAGTTGTCACTGTGATATCTGTAATGGGAACTGCCACACTGTCAGTGCGATGTCTGTAATGGGAACCGTCATGTTCTCACTGCGATCTCTGTAAAGGGACCATCATGTTGTCACTGTCATGTCTGTAATGGGACCATCATGTTGTCAATGTGATGTCTGTAATGGGAACTGTCACACTGTCACTGTGATGTCTGTGATGGGACAATCATGTTGTCACTGTGATATCTGTAATGGAACCACCCTGTTGTCAATGTGATGTCTATAATGTGAACCGTAGCATTCTCAGTCTGGTGTCTCTAAAGGGAACCGTCTTGTTGTCACTGCCATGTCCGTAATGGGACCATCATGTTGTCAATGTGATGTCTATAATGAGAACTGTCACAATATCAGTGTGATGTCTGTAATGGGAACCGTCATGATGTCACTGTAATATCTGTACAGAGAACTGTCACACTCTCAGTGTGATGTCAGTAACAGGGACCGTCACATTGTCAGTGTGATGTCTGAAATGCGAACGGTCACATTGTCAATGTGATGTCTGAAATGCAAATCATCATATTGTCACTGAAATGACTGTAATGGGAATCGTCACCAAGTCACTGTGATATCTGTAATGGAACCATCATGTTGTCACTGTGATGTCTGTAGTGGGATCATCATTTTGTCAGTGTGGTGACTGAAATGAGAACTGTCACACTGTCAGTGTGATGTCTATAATGGGAACAGTCATGTTGTCACTGTGATGACTGTAATGAGAACCGTAATATTGTCAGAGTGTTGTCTGTTATGGGAACAGTCATGATGTCACTGCGATGTCTGTAATAGGACAATCATGTTGTCACTGTGATGTCTGTAGTGGGACCATTATGTTGTCACTGTGGTGTCTGTAGTGGGATCATCATGTTGTTAGTGTAGTGTCTAATTCGAACCATAACACTGTCACTGTGATGTCTGTAATGGGACCATCATGTTGTCACTGTGATGTCTATAATGAGAACTGTCACACTATCAGTGTGATGTCTGTAATGGGAACCGTCATGATGTCAATGTGATGTCTGTAATGGGACCATCATGTTGTCACTGTGATGTCTATAATGAGAACTGTCACACTGTCAGTGTGATGTCTGTAATAGGAACCGTCATGTTGTCACGGTGAACACTGTAATGGGAACCGTCATGTTGTCACTGTGATGTCTGTAATGGGAAAAGTCATGTTGTCACTGTGATGTCTGTA
The DNA here is from genome assembly GCF_030144855.1 of Hypanus sabinus. Classification (NCBI taxonomy): domain Eukaryota; kingdom Metazoa; phylum Chordata; class Chondrichthyes; order Myliobatiformes; family Dasyatidae; genus Hypanus; species Hypanus sabinus. The sequence continues at coordinate 23,582,870 of NC_082736.1, read as the reverse complement.
ATGGAACCATAATGTTGTCACTGTGGTGTCTGAAATAGGAAACACCATGTTCTCACTTTCATGTCTGTAATCAGACCATCATTTTGTCACTGTGATGTCTGTAATGAGAACTGTTACACTGACAGTGTGTTGTCTGTAAAGGGAACCGTCTTGTTGTCACTGTGATGTCTGAAATGGGACCGTCATGTTGTCACTGTGATGTCTGTAATGGGAAAAGTCATGTTGTCACTGTGATGTCTGTAATGGAACCATAATGTTGTCACTGTGGTGTCTGAAATAGGAAACATCATGTTCTCACTTTCATGTCTGTAATGAGACCATCATGTGGTCACTGTAATGTCTGTAATGGGAACAGTTACATACTCAGTGTGATGTCTGTAATGGAAACGTCAAGTTGTCACTGTCATATCTGTAATGGGATCATCATGCTGTCAGTGTGATGTCTGTAATGGGAAACGACATGTTGTCACTGTGATGTCTGTAATGGAACCAGCATGTTGTCAATGTGATGTCTATAATGATGTCACTGTGATGCCTGTAATGGGACCATCATGTTGTCACTCTGATGTCTATAATGAGAACTGTCACACTGTCGGTGAACTCTGTAATGGGAACCGTCATGTTGTCACTGTGATGTTTGTAATGGGACCATCATGTTGTCACTGTGATGTCTGTAATGGGAAAAGTCATGTTATCACTGTCATGTCTGTAATCGGACCATCATTTTGTCACTGTGATGTCGGTAATGAGAACTGTCACACTGTCAGTGTGATGTCTGTAATAGGAACCGTCATGTTGTCACGGTGAACACTGTAATGGGAACCGTCATGTTGTCACTGTGATGTCTGAAATGGGACCGTCATGTTGTCACTGTGATGTCTGTAATGGGAAAAGTCATGTTGTCACTGTGATGTCTGTAATGGAACCATAATGTTGTCACTGTGGTGTCTGAAATGGGAACCATCATGTTCTCACTGTCATGTCTGTAATGGGACCATCATGTTGTCACTGTGATGTCTGTAATGAGAAGTGTCATATTGTCTCTCTGATCTCTGTAGTTGGACGGTCATGTTGTCGCTGTGATGTCTGCACTGAGAACTGTCACACAGTCTGTGTGTTGTCTGTAATGGGTCCATCATGTTGTCACTGTGATATGTGTAATGGGAACCGTCATGTTGTCACTGCGATGTCTGTAATGGGTCCATCATGTTGTCACTGTGATATCTGCAATGGGAACCGTCATTTTGTCACTGTAATGGCGGTAATGGGACCATCATGTTGTCACTATGATGTCTGTAATGTGAACTGTCACACTGTAAATGAGATGTCTGCAATAGGACCATACTATTGTCTGTAATGGGAAGCGTTATATCGTCAGTGTGATGTCTGTAATGGGACCATCAAGTGGTCCCTGTAATGTCAGTAATGAGATCTGTCACACTCTCACTGTGCTATCTGTGATGGGTCAATCATGTTGTCACTGTGATATCTGTACTGAGAACTGTGACACCTTCAGTGTGATGTCTGTAATGGGAACCGTCCTGTTGCCACTGTTATGTCTGTAATGGGACCATCTTGTTTGTCATTGTCATGTCTGTAATGGGTCCATCAAGTTGTCACTGTGATATCTGTAATGGGAACTGCCACACTGTCAGTGCGATGTCTGTAATGGGAACCGTCATGTTCTCACTGCGATCTCTGTAAAGGGACCATCATGTTGTCACTGTCATGTCTGTAATGGGACCATCATGTTGTCAATGTGATGTCTGTAATGGGAACTGTCACACTGTCACTGTGATGTCTGTGATGGGACAATCATGTTGTCACTGTGATATCTGTAATGGAACCACCCTGTTGTCAATGTGATGTCTATAATGTGAACCGTAGCATTCTCAGTCTGGTGTCTCTAAAGGGAACCGTCTTGTTGTCACTGCCATGTCCGTAATGGGACCATCATGTTGTCAATGTGATGTCTATAATGAGAACTGTCACAATATCAGTGTGATGTCTGTAATGGGAACCGTCATGATGTCACTGTAATATCTGTACAGAGAACTGTCACACTCTCAGTGTGATGTCAGTAACAGGGACCGTCACATTGTCAGTGTGATGTCTGAAATGCGAACGGTCACATTGTCAATGTGATGTCTGAAATGCAAATCATCATATTGTCACTGAAATGACTGTAATGGGAATCGTCACCAAGTCACTGTGATATCTGTAATGGAACCATCATGTTGTCACTGTGATGTCTGTAGTGGGATCATCATTTTGTCAGTGTGGTGACTGAAATGAGAACTGTCACACTGTCAGTGTGATGTCTATAATGGGAACAGTCATGTTGTCACTGTGATGACTGTAATGAGAACCGTAATATTGTCAGTGTGTTGTCTGTTATGGGAACAGTCATGATGTCACTGTGATGTCTGTAATAGGACAATCATGTTGTCACTGTGATGTCTGTAGTGGGACCATTATGTTGTCACTGTGGTGTCTGTAGTGGGATCATCATGTTGTTAGTGTGGTGTCTAATTCGAACCATAACACTGTCACTGTGATGTCTGTAATGGGACCATCATGTTGTCAATGTGATGTCTATAATGAGAACTGTCACACTATCAGTGTGATGTCTGTAATGGGAACCGTCATGATGTCACTGTGATGTCTGAAATGGGACCGTCATGTTGTCACTGTGATGTCTGTAATGGAACCATAATGTTGTCACTGTGGTGTCTGAAATAGGAAACATCATGTTCTCACTTTCATGTCTGTAATGAGACCATCATGTGGTCACTGTAATGTCTGTAATGGGAACAGTTACATACTCAGTGTGATGTCTGTAATGGAAACGTCAAGTTGTCACTGTCATATCTGTAATGGGATCATCATGCTGTCAGTGTGATGTCTGTAATGGGAAACGACATGTTGTCACTGTGATGTCTGTAATGGAACCAGCATGTTGTCAATGTGATGTCTATAATGATGTCACTGTGATGCCTGTAATGGGACCATCATGTTGTCACTCTGATGTCTATAATGACAACTGTCACACTGTCGGTGAACTCTGTAATGGGAACCCTCATGTTGTCACTGTGATGTTTGTAATGGGAACCGTCATGTTGTCACTGTGATGTCTGTAATGGGAACCGTCATGTTGTCACTGTGATGTCTGTAATGGGACCGTCATGTTGTCACTGTGATGTCTGTAATGGGAAAAGTCATGTTGTCACTGTGATGTCTGTAATGGGACTATCATGTTGTCACTGTGATGTCTATAATGAGAACTGTCGCACTGTCAGTGTGATGTCTGTAATAGGAACCGTCATGTTGACACGGTGAACACTGTAATGGGAACCGTCATGTTGTCACTGTGATGTCTGAAATGGGACCGTCATGTTGTCACTGTGATGTCTGTAATGGGAAAAGTCATGTTGTCCCTGTGATGTCTGTAATGGAACCATAATGTTGTCACTGTGGTGTCTGAAATGGGAACCATCATGTTCTCACTGTCATGTCTGTAATGGGACCATCATGTTGTCACTGTGATGTCTGTAATGAGAAGTGTCATATTGTCTCTCTGATCTCTGTAGTTGGACGGTCATGTTGTCGCTGTGATGTCTGCACTGAGAACTGTCACACAGTCTGTGTGTTGTCTGTAATGGGTCCATCATGTTGTTACTGTGATATGTGTAATGGGAACCGTCATGTTGTCACTGCGATGTCTGTAATGGGTCCATCATGTTGTCACTGTGATATCTGCAATGGGAACCGTCATTTTGTCACTGTAATGGCGGTAATGGGACCATCATGTTGTCACTATGATGTCTGTAATGTGAACTGTTACACTGTAAATGAGATGTCTGCAATAGGACCATACTATTGTCTGTAATGGGAAGCGTTATATCGTCAGTGTGATGTCTGTAATGGGACCATCAAGTGGTCCCTGTAATGTCTGTAAAGAGAACTGTCACATTCTCACTGTGCTATCTGTGATGGGTCAATCATGTTGTCACTGTGATATCTGTACTGAGAACTGTGACACCTTCAGTGTGATGTCTGTAATGGGAACCGTCCTGTTGCCACTGTTATGTCTGTAATGGGACCATCTTGTTTGTCATTGTCATGTCTGTAATGGGTCCATCAAGTTGTCACTGTGATATCTGTAATGGGAACTGCCACACTGTCAGTGCGATGTCTGTAATGGGAACCGTCATGTTCTCACTGCGATCTCTGTAAAGGGACCATCATGTTGTCACTGTCATGTCTGTAATGGGACCATCATGTTGTCAATGTGATGTCTGTAATGGGAACTGTCACACTGTCACTGTGATGTCTGTGATGGGACAATCATGTTGTCACTGTGATATCTGTAATGGAACCACCCTGTTGTCAATGTGATGTCTATAATGTGAACCGTAGCATTCTCAGTCTGGTGTCTCTAAAGGGAACCGTCTTGTTGTCACTGCCATGTCCGTAATGGGACCATCATGTTGTCAATGTGATGTCTATAATGAGAACTGTCACACTATCAGTGTGATGTCTGCAATGGGAACCGTCATGATGTCACTGTAATATCTGTACTGAGAACTGTCACACTCTCAGTGTGATGTCAGTAACAGGGACCGTCACATTGTCAGTGTGATGTCTGAAATGCGAACTGTCACATTGTCAATGTGATGTCTGAAATGCAAATCATCATATTGTCACTGAAATGACTGTAATGGGAATCGTCACCAAGTCACTGTGATATCTGTAATGGAACCATCATGTTGTCACTGTGATGTCTGTAGTGGGATCATCATTTTGTCAGTGTGGTGACTGAAATGAGAACTGTCACACTGTCAGTGTGATGTCTATAATGGGAACAGTCATGTTGTCACTGTGATGACTGTAATGAGAACCGTAATATTGTCAGTGTGTTGTCTGTTATGGGAACAGTCATGATGTCACTGCGATGTCTGTAATAGGACAATCATGTTGTCACTGTGATGTCTGTAGTGGGACCATTATGTTGTCACTGTGGTGTCTGTAGTGGGATCATCATGTTGTTAGTGTAGTGTCTAATTCGAACCATAACACTGTCACTGTGATGTCTGTAATGGGACCATCATGTTGTCACTGTGATGTCTATAATGAGAACTGTCACACTATCAGTGTGATGTCTGTAATGGGAACCGTCATGATGTCAATGTGATGTCTGTAATGGGACCATCATGTTGTCACTGTGATGTCTATAATGAGAACTGTCACACTGTCAGTGTGATGTCTGTAATAGGAACCGTCATGTTGTCACGGTGAACACTGTAATGGGAACCGTCATGTTGTCACTGTGATGTCTGAAATGGGACCGTCATGTTGTCACTGTGATGTCTGTAATGGGAAAAGTCATGTTGTCACTGTGATGTCTGTAATGGAACCATAATGTTGTCACTGTGGTGTCTGAAATAGGAAACATCATGTTCTCACTTTCATGTCTGTAATCAGACCATTATTTTGTCACTGTGATGTCTGTAATGAGAACTGTTACACTGACAGTGTGTTGTCTGTAAAGGGAACCGTCTTGTTGTCACGGTGATGTCTGAAATGGGACCGTCATGTTGTCACTGTGATGTCTGTAATGGGAAAAGTCATGTTGTCACTGTGATGTCTGTAATGGGAAAAGTCATGTTGTCACTGTGATGTCTGTAATGGAACCATAATGTTGTCACTGTGGTGTCTGAAATGGGAACCATCATGTTCTCACTGTCATGTCTGTAATGGGACCATCATGTTGTCACTGTGATGTCTGTAATGAGAAGTGTCATATTGTCTCTCTGATCTCTGTAGTTGGACGGTCATGTTGTCGCTGTGATGTCTGCACTGAGAACTGTCACACAGTCTGTGTGTTGTCTGTAATGGGTCCATCATGTTGTCACTGTGATATGTGTAATGGGAACCGTCATGTTGTCACTGCGATGTCTGTAATGGGTCCATCATGTTGTCACTGTGATATCTGCAATGGGAACCGTCATTTTGTCACTGTAATGGCGGTAATGGGACCATCATGTTGTCACTATGATGTCTGTAATGTGAACTGTCACACTGTAAATGAGATGTCTGCAATAGGACCATACTATTGTCTGTAATGGGAAGCGTTATATCGTCAGTGTGATGTCTGTAATGGGACCATCAAGTGGTCCCTGTAATGTCAGTAATGAGATCTGTCACACTCTCACTGTGCTATCTGTGATGGGTCAATCATGTTGTCACTGTGATATCTGTACTGAGAACTGTGACACCTTCAGTGTGATGTCTGTAATGGGAACCGTCCTGTTGCCACTGTTATGTCTGTAATGGGACCATCTTGTTTGTCATTGTCATGTCTGTAATGGGTCCATCAAGTTGTCACTGTGATATCTGTAATGGGAACTGCCACACTGTCAGTGCGATGTCTGTAATGGGAACCGTCATGTTCTCACTGCGATCTCTGTAAAGGGACCATCATGTTGTCACTGTCATGTCTGTAATGGGACCATCATGTTGTCAATGTGATGTCTGTAATGGGAACTGTCACACTGTCACTGTGATGTCTGTGATGGGACAATCATGTTGTCACTGTGATATCTGTAATGGAACCACCCTGTTGTCAATGTGATGTCTATAATGTGAACCGTAGCATTCTCAGTCTGGTGTCTCTAAAGGGAACCGTCTTGTTGTCACTGCCATGTCCGTAATGGGACCATCATGTTGTCAATGTGATGTCTATAATGAGAACTGTCACACTATCAGTGTGATGTCTGTAATGGGAACCGTCATGATGTCACTGTAATATCTGTACTGAGAACTGTCACACTCTCAGTGTGATGTCAGTAACAGGGACCGTCACATTGTCAGTGTGATGTCTGAAATGCGAACTGTCACATTGTCAATGTGATGTCTGAAATGCAAATCATCATATTGTCCCTGAAATGACTGTAATGGGAATCGTCACCAAGTCACTGTGATATCTGTAATGGAACCATCATGTTGTCACTGTGATGTCTGTAGTGGGATCATCATTTTGTCAGCGTGGTGACTGAAATGAGAACTGTCACACTGTCAGTGTGATGTCTATAATGGGAACAGTCATGTTGTCACTGTGATGACTGTAATGAGAACCGTAATATTGTCAGAGTGTTGTCTGTTATGGGAACAGTCATGATGTCACTGCGATGTCTGTAATAGGACAATCATGTTGTCACTGTGATGTCTGTAGTGGGACCATTATGTTGTCACTGTGGTGTCTGTAGTGGGATCATCATGTTGTTAGTGTAGTGTCTAATTCGAACCATAACACTGTCACTGTGATGTCTGTAATGGGACCATCATGTTGTCACTGTGATGTCTATAATGAGAACTGTCACACTATCAGTGTGATGTCTGTAATGGGAACCGTCATGATGTCAATGTGATGTCTGTAATGGGACCATCATGTTGTCACTGTGATGTCTATAATGAGAACTGTCACACTGTCAGTGTGATGTCTGTAATAGGAACCGTCATGTTGTCACGGTGAACACTGTAATGGGAACCGTCATGTTGTCACTGTGATGTCTGAAATGGGACCGTCATGTTGTCACTGTGATGTCTGTAATGGGAAAAGTCATGTTGTCACTGTGATGTCTGTAATGGAACCATAATGTTGTCACTGTGGTGTCTGAAATAGGAAACATCATGTTCTCACTTTCATGTCTGTAATCAGACCATCATTTTGTCACTGTGATGTCTGTAATGAGAACTGTTACACTGACAGTGTGTTGTCTGTAAAGGGAACCGTCTTGTTGTCACTGTGATGTCTGAAATGGGACCGTCATGTTGTCACTGTGATGTCTGTAATGGGAAAAGTCATGTTGTCACTGTGATGTCTGTAATGGAACCATAATGTTGTCACTGTGGTGTCTGAAATAGGAAACATCATGTTCTCACTTTCATGTCTGTAATGAGACCATCATGTGGTCACTGTAATGTCTGTAATGGGAACAGTTACATACTCAGTGTGATGTCTGTAATGGAAACGTCAAGTTGTCACTGTCATATCTGTAATGGGATCATCATGCTGTCAGTGTGATGTCTGTAATGGGAAACGACATGTTGTCTCTGTGATGTCTGTAATGGAACCAGCATGTTGTCAATGTGATGTCTATAATGATGTCACTGTGATGCCTGTAATGGGACCATCATGTTGTCACTCTGATGTCTATAATGAGAACTGTCACACTGTCGGTGAACTCTGTAATGGGAACCGTCATGTTGTCACTGTGATGTTTGTAATGGGACCATCATGTTGTCACTGTGATGTCTGTAATGGGAAAAGTCATGTTATCACTGTCATGTCTGTAATCGGACCATCATTTTGTCACTGTGATGTCGGTAATGAGAACTGTCACACTGTCAGTGTGATGTCTGTAATAGGAACCGTCATGTTGTCACGGTGAACACTGTAATGGGAACCGTCATGTTGTCACTGTGATGTCTGAAATGGGACCGTCATGTTGTCACTGTGATGTCTGTAATGGGAAAAGTCATGTTGTCACTGTGATGTCTGTAATGGAACCATAATGTTGTCACTGTGGTGTCTGAAATGGGAACCATCATGTTCTCACTGTCATGTCTGTAATGGGACCATCATGTTGTCACTGTGATGTCTGTAATGAGAAGTGTCATATTGTCTCTCTGATCTCTGTAGTTGGACGGTCATGTTGTCGCTGTGATGTCTGCACTGAGAACTGTCACACAGTCTGTGTGTTGTCTGTAATGGGTCCATCATGTTGTCACTGTGATATGTGTAATGGGAACCGTCATGTTGTCACTGCGATGTCTGTAATGGGTCCATCATGTTGTCACTGTGATATCTGCAATGGGAACCGTCATTTTGTCACTGTAATGGCGGTAATGGGACCATCATGTTGTCACTATGATGTCTGTAATGTGAACTGTCACACTGTAAATGAGATGTCTGCAATAGGACCATACTATTGTCTGTAATGGGAAGCGTTATATCGTCAGTGTGATGTCTGTAATGGGACCATCAAGTGGTCCCTGTAATGTCAGTAATGAGATCTGTCACACTCTCACTGTGCTATCTGTGATGGGTCAATCATGTTGTCACTGTGATATCTGTACTGAGAACTGTGACACCTTCAGTGTGATGTCTGTAATGGGAACCGTCCTGTTGCCACTGTTATGTCTGTAATGGGACCATCTTGTTTGTCATTGTCATGTCTGTAATGGGTCCATCAAGTTGTCACTGTGATATCTGTAATGGGAACTGCCACACTGTCAGTGCGATGTCTGTAATGGGAACCGTCATGTTCTCACTGCGATCTCTGTAAAGGGACCATCATGTTGTCACTGTCATGTCTGTAATGGGACCATCATGTTGTCAATGTGATGTCTGTAATGGGAACTGTCACACTGTCACTGTGATGTCTGTGATGGGACAATCATGTTGTCACTGTGATATCTGTAATGGAACCACCCTGTTGTCAATGTGATGTCTATAATGTGAACCGTAGCATTCTCAGTCTGGTGTCTCTAAAGGGAACCGTCTTGTTGTCACTGCCATGTCCGTAATGGGACCATCATGTTGTCAATGTGATGTCTATAATGAGAACTGTCACACTATCAGTGTGATGTCTGTAATGGGAACCGTCATGATGTCACTGTAATATCTGTACTGAGAACTGTCACACTCTCAGTGTGATGTCAGTAACAGGGACCGTCACATTGTCAGTGTGATGTCTGAAATGCGAACTGTCACATTGTCAATGTGATGTCTGAAATGCAAATCATCATATTGTCCCTGAAATGACTGTAATGGGAATCGTCACCAAGTCACTGTGATATCTGTAATGGAACCATCATGTTGTCACTGTGATGTCTGTAGTGGGATCATCATTTTGTCAGCGTGGTGACTGAAATGAGAACTGTCACACTGTCAGTGTGATGTCTATAATGGGAACAGTCATGTTGTCACTGTGATGACTGTAATGAGAACCGTAATATTGTCAGAGTGTTGTCTGTTATGGGAACAGTCATGATGTCACTGCGATGTCTGTAATAGGACAATCATGTTGTCACTGTGATGTCTGTAGTGGGACCATTATGTTGTCACTGTGGTGTCTGTAGTGGGATCATCATGTTGTTAGTGTAGTGTCTAATTCGAACCATAACACTGTCACTGTGATGTCTGTAATGGGACCATCATGTTGTCACTGTGATGTCTATAATGAGAACTGTCACACTATCAGTGTGATGTCTGTAATGGGAACCGTCATGATGTCAATGTGATGTCTGTAATGGGACCATCATGTTGTCACTGTGATGTCTATAATGAGAACTGTCACACTGTCAGTGTGATGTCTGTAATAGGAACCGTCATGTTGTCACGGTGAACACTGTAATGGGAACCGTCATGTTGTCACTGTGATGTCTGAAATGGGACCGTCATGTTGTCACTGTGATGTCTGTAATGGGAAAAGTCATGTTGTCACTGTGATGTCTGTAATGGAACCATAATGTTGTCACTGTGGTGTCTGAAATAGGAAACATCATGTTCTCACTTTCATGTCTGTAATCAGACCATCATTTTGTCACTGTGATGTCTGTAATGAGAACTGTTACACTGACAGTGTGTTGTCTGTAAAGGGAACCGTCTTGTTGTCACTGTGATGTCTGAAATGGGACCGTCATGTTGTCACTGTGATGTCTGTAATGGGAAAAGTCATGTTGTCACTGTGATGTCTGTAATGGAACCATAATGTTGTCACTGTGGTGTCTGAAATAGGAAACATCATGTTCTCACTTTCATGTCTGTAATGAGACCATCATGTGGTCACTGTAATGTCTGTAATGGGAACAGTTACATACTCAGTGTGATGTCTGTAATGGAAACGTCAAGTTGTCACTGTCATATCTGTAATGGGATCATCATGCTGTCAGTGTGATGTCTGTAATGGGAAACGACATGTTGTCTCTGTGATGTCTGTAATGGAACCAGCATGTTGTCAATGTGATGTCTATAATGATGTCACTGTGATGCCTGTAATGGGACCATCATGTTGTCACTCTGATGTCTATAATGAGAACTGTCACACTGTCGGTGAACTCTGTAATGGGAACCGTCATGTTGTCACTGTGATGTTTGTAATGGGACCATCATGTTGTCACTGTGATGTCTGTAATGGGAAAAGTCATGTTATCACTGTCATGTCTGTAATCGGACCATCATTTTGTCACTGTGATGTCGGTAATGAGAACTGTCACACTGTCAGTGTGATGTCTGTAATAGGAACCGTCATGTTGTCACGGTGAACACTGTAATGGGAACCGTCATGTTGTCACTGTGATGTCTGAAATGGGACCGTCATGTTGTCACTGTGATGTCTGTAATGGGAAAAGTCATGTTGTCACTGTGATGTCTGTAATGGAACCATAATGTTGTCACTGTGGTGTCTGAAATGGGAACCATCATGTTCTCACTGTCATGTCTGTAATGGGACCATCATGTTGTCACTGTGATGTCTGTAATGAGAAGTGTCATATTGTCTCTCTGATCTCTGTAGTTGGACGGTCATGTTGTCGCTGTGATGTCTGCACTGAGAACTGTCACACAGTCTGTGTGTTGTCTGTAATGGGTCCATCATGTTGTCACTGTGATATGTGTAATGGGAACCGTCATGTTGTCACTGCGATGTCTGTAATGGGTCCATCATGTTGTCACTGTGATATCTGCAATGGGAACCGTCATTTTGTCACTGTAATGGCGGTAATGGGACCATCATGTTGTCACTATGATGTCTGTAATGTGAACTGTCACACTGTAAATGAGATGTCTGCAATAGGACCATACTATTGTCTGTAATGGGAAGCGTTATATCGTCAGTGTGATGTCTGTAATGGGACCATCAAGTGGTCCCTGTAATGTCAGTAATGAGATCTGTCACACTCTCACTGTGCTATCTGTGATGGGTCAATCATGTTGTCACTGTGATATCTGTACTGAGAACTGTGACACCTTCAGTGTGATGTCTGTAATGGGAACCGTCCTGTTGCCACTGTTATGTCTGTAATGGGACCATCTTGTTTGTCATTGTCATGTCTGTAATGGGTCCATCAAGTTGTCACTGTGATATCTGTAATGGGAACTGCCACACTGTCAGTGCGATGTCTGTAATGGGAACCGTCATGTTCTCACTGCGATCTCTGTAAAGGGACCATCATGTTGTCACTGTCATGTCTGTAATGGGACCATCATGTTGTCAATGTGATGTCTGTAATGGGAACTGTCACACTGTCACTGTGATGTCTGTGATGGGACAATCATGTTGTCACTGTGATATCTGTAATGGAACCACCCTGTTGTCAATGTGATGTCTATAATGTGAACCGTAGCATTCTCAGTCTGGTGTCTCTAAAGGGAACCGTCTTGTTGTCACTGCCATGTCCGTAATGGGACCATCATGTTGTCAATGTGATGTCTATAATGAGAACTGTCACACTATCAGTGTGATGTCTGTAATGGGAACCGTCATGATGTCACTGTAATATCTGTACTGAGAACTGTCACACTCTCAGTGTGATGTCAGTAACAGGGACCGTCACATTGTCAGTGTGATGTCTGAAATGCGAACTGTCACATTGTCAATGTGATGTCTGAAATGCAAATCATCATATTGTCCCTGAAATGACTGTAATGGGAATCGTCACCAAGTCACTGTGATATCTGTAATGGAACCATCATGTTGTCACTGTGATGTCTGTAGTGGGATCATCATTTTGTCAGCGTGGTGACTGAAATGAGAACTGTCACACTGTCAGTGTGATGTCTATAATGGGAACAGTCATGTTGTCACTGTGATGACTGTAATGAGAACCGTAATATTGTCAGAGTGTTGTCTGTTATGGGAACAGTCATGATGTCACTGCGATGTCTGTAATAGGACAATCATGTTGTCACTGTGATGTCTGTAGTGGGACCATTATGTTGTCACTGTGGTGTCTGTAGTGGGATCATCATGTTGTTAGTGTAGTGTCTAATTCGAACCATAACACTGTCACTGTGATGTCTGTAATGGGACCATCATGTTGTCACTGTGATGTCTATAATGAGAACTGTCACACTATCAGTGTGATGTCTGTAATGGGAACAGTCATGATGTCAATGTGATGTCTGTAATGGGACCATCATGTTGTCACTGTGATGTCTATAATGAGAACTGTCACACTGTCAGTGTGATGTCTGTAATAGGAACCGTCATGTTGTCACGGTGAACACTGTAATGGGAACCGTCATGTTGTCACTGTGATGTCTGAAATGGGACCGTCATGTTGTCACTGTGATGTCTGTAATGGGAAAAGTCATGTTGTCACTGTGATGTCTGTAATGGAACCATAATGTTGTCACTGTGGTGTCTGAAATAGGAAACATCATGTTCTCACTTTCATGTCTGTAATCAGACCATCATTTTGTCACTGTGATGTCTGTAATGAGAACTGTTACACTGACAGTGTGTTGTCTGTAAAGGGAACCGTCTTGTTGTCACTGTGATGTCTGAAATGGGACCGTCATGTTGTCACTGTGATGTCTGTAATGGGAAAAGTCATGTTGTCACTGTGATGTCTGTAATGGAACCATAATGTTGTCACTGTGGTGTCTGAAATAGGAAACATCATGTTCTCACTTTCATGTCTGTAATGAGACCATCATGTGGTCACTGTAATGTCTGTAATGGGAACAGTTACATACTCAGTGTGATGTCTGTAATGGAAACGTCAAGTTGTCACTGTCATATCTGTAATGGGATCATCATGCTGTCAGTGTGATGTCTGTAATGGGAAACGACATGTTGTCTCTGTGATGTCTGTAATGGAACCAGCATGTTGTCAATGTGATGTTTTATTAATGATGTCACTGTGATGCCTGTAATGGGACCATCATGTTGTCACTCTGATGTCTATAATGAGAACTGTCACACTGTCGGTGAACTCTGTAATGGGAACCGTCATGTTGTCACTGTGATGTTTGTAATGGGACCATCATGTTGTCACTGTGATGTCTGTAATGGGAAAAGTCATGTTATCACTGTCATGTCTGTAATCGGACCATCATTTTGTCACTGTGATGTCGGTAATGAGAATTGTCACACTGTCAGTGTGATGTCTGTAATAGGAACCGTCATGTTGTCACGGTGAACACTGTAATGGGAACCGTCATGTTGTCACTGTGATGTCTGAAATGGGACCGTCATGTTGTCACTGTGATGTCTGTAATGGGAAAAGTCATGTTGTCACTGTGATGTCTGTAATGGAACCATAATGTTGTCACTGTGGTGTCTGAAATGGGAACCATCATGTTCTCACTGTCATGTCTGTAATGGGACCATCATGTTGTCACTGTGATGTCTGTAATGAGAAGTGTCATATTGTCTCTCTGATCTCTGTAGTTGGACGGTCATGTTGTCGCTGTGATGTCTGCACTGAGAACTGTCACACAGTCTGTGTGTTGTCTGTAATGGGTCCATCATGTTGTCACTGTGATATGTGTAATGGGAACCGTCATGTTGTCACTGCGATGTCTGTAATGGGTCCATCATGTTGTCACTGTGATATCTGCAATGGGAACCGTCATTTTGTCACTGTAATGGCGGTAATGGGACCATCATGTTGTCACTATGATGTCTGTAATGTGAACTGTCACACTGTAAATGAGATGTCTGCAATAGGACCATACTATTGTCTGTAATGGGAAGCGTTATATCGTCAGTGTGATGTCTGTAATGGGACCATCATGTTGTCACTGTGATGTCTGTAATGAGAAGTGTCATATTGTCTCTCTGATCTCTGTAGTTGGACGGTCATGTTGTCGCTGTGATGTCTGCACTGAGAACTGTCACACATTCTGTGTGTTGTCTGTAATGGGTCCATCATGTTGTCACTGTGATATGTGTAATGGGAACCGTCATGTTGTCACTGCGATGTCTGTAATGGGACCATCAAGTGGTCCCTGTAATGTCTGTAATGAGATCTGTCACACTCTCACTGTGCTATCTGTGATGGGTCAATCATGTTGTCACTGTGATATCCGTACTGAGAACTGTGACACCTTCAGTGTGATGTCTGTAATGGGAACCGTCCTGTTGCCACTGTTATGTCTGTAATGGGACCATCTTGTTTGTCATTGTCATGTCTGTAATGGGTCCATCAAGTTGTCACTGTGATATCTGTAATGGGAACTGCCACACTGTCAGTGCGATGTCTGTAATGGGAACCGTCATGTTCTCACTGCGATCTCTGTAAAGGGACCATCATGTTGTCACTGTCATGTCTGTAATGGGACCATCATGTTGTCAATGTGATGTCTGTAATGGGAACTGTCACACTGTCACTGTGATGTCTGTAATGGGAAAAGTCATGTTGTCACTGTGATGTCTGTAATGGAACCATAATGTTGTCACTGTGGTGTCTGAAATGGGAACCATCATGTTCTCACTGTCATGTCTGTAATGGGACCATCATGTTGTCACTGTGATGTCTGTAATGAGAAGTGTCATATTGTCTCTCTGATCTCTGTAGTTGGACGGTCATGTTGTCGCTGTGATGTCTGCACTGAGAACTGTCACACAGTCTGTGTGTTGTCTGTAATGGGTCCATCATGTTGTCACTGTGATATGTGTAATGGGAACCGTCATGTTGTCACTGCGATGTCTGTAATGGGTCCATCATGTTGTCACTGTGATATCTGCAATGGGAACCGTCATTTTGTCACTGTAATGGCGGTAATGGGACCATCATGTTGTCACTATGATGTCTGTAATGTGAACTGTCACACTGTAAATGAGATGTCTGCAATAGGACCATACTATTGTCTGTAATGGGAAGCGTTATATCGTCAGTGTGATGTCTGTAATAGGACCATCATGTTGTCACTGTGATGTCTGTAATGAGAAGTGTCATATTGTCTCTCTGATCTCTGTAGTTGGACGGTCATGTTGTCGCTGTGATGTCTGCACTGAGAACTGTCACACAGTCTGTGTGTTGTCTGTAATGGGTCCATCATGTTGTCACTGTGATATGTGTAATGGGAACCGTCATGTTGTCACTGCGATGTCTGTAATGGGACCATCAAGTGGTCCCTGTAATGTCTGTAATGAGATCTGTCACACTCTCACTGTGCTATCTGTGATGTGTCAATCATGTTGTCACTGTGATATCTGTACTGAGAACTGTGACACCTTCAGTGTGATGTCTGTAATGGGAACCGTCCTGTTGCCACTGTTATGTCTGTAATGGGACCATCTTGTTTGTCATTGTCATGTCTGTAATGGGTCCATCAAGTTGTCACTGTGATATCTGTAATGGGAACTGCCACACTGTCAGTGCGATGTCTGTAATGGGAACCGTCATGTTCTCACTGCGATCTCTGTAAAGGGACCATCATGTTGTCACTGTCATGTCTGTAATGGGACCATCATGTTGTCAATGTGATGTCTGTAATGGGAACTGTCACACTGTCACTGTGATGTCTGTGATGGGACAATCATGTTGTCACTGTGATATCTGTAATGGAACCACCCTGTTGTCAATGTGATGTCTATAATGTGAACCGTAGCATTCTCAGTCTGGTGTCTCTAAAGGGAACCGTCTTGTTGTCACTGCCATGTCCGTAATGGGACCATCATGTTGTCAATGTGATGTCTATAATGAGAACTGTCACAATATCAGTGTGATGTCTGTAATGGGAACCGTCATGATGTCACTGTAATATCTGTACTGAGAACTGTCACACTCTCAGTGTGATGTCAGTAACAGGGAACGTCACATTGTCAGTGTGATGTCTGAAATGCGAACTGTCACATTGTCAATGTGATGTCTGAAATGCAAATCATCATATTGTCACTGAAATGACTGTAATGGGAATCGTCACCAAGTCACTGTGATATCTGTAATGGAACCATCATGTTGTCACTGTGATGTCTGTAGTGGGATCATCATTTTGTCAGTGTGGTGACTGAAATGAGAACTGTCACACTGTCAGTGTGATGTCTATAATGGGAACAGTCATGTTGTCACTGTGATGACTGTAATGAGAACCGTAATATTGTCAGTGTGTTGTCTGTTATGGGAACAGTCATGATGTCACTGTGATGTCTGTAATAGGACAATCATGTTGTCACTGTGATGTCTGTAGTGGGACCATTATGTTGTCACTGTGGTGTCTGTAGTGGGATCATCATGTTGTTAGTGTGGTGTCTAATTCGAACCATAACACTGTCACTGTGATGTCTGTAATGGGACCATCATGTTGTCAATGTGATGTCTATAATGAGAACTGTCACACTATCAGTGTGATGTCTGTAATGGGAATCGTCATGATGTCACTGTGATGTCTGAAATGGGACCGTCATGTTGTCACTGTGATGTCTGTAATGGGAAAAGTCATGTTGTCACTGTGATGTCTGTAATGGGACTATCATGTTGTCACTGTGATGTCTATAATGAGAACTGTCGCACTGTCAGTGTGATGTCTGTAATAGGAACCGTCATGTTGTCACGGTGAACACTGTAATGGGAACGGTCATGTTGTCACTGTGATGTCTGAAATGGAACCATAATGTTGTCACTGTGGTGTCTGAAATGGGAACCATCATGTTCTCACTGTCATGTCTGTAATCGGACCATCATTTTGTCACTGTGATGTCTGTAATGAGAACTGTTACACTGACAGTGTGTTGTCTGTAAAGGGAACCGTCTTGTTGTCACTGTGATGTCTGTAATGGGAACCGTCATATTGTCAGTGTGGTGTCTGTAATGAGACCATCATGTGGTCACTGTGATGTCTATAATGAGAACTGACACATTATCAGTGTGATGTCTGTAATGGGAACCGTCATGTTGTCACGGTGAACACTGTAATGGGAGCCGTCATGTTGTCACTGTGATGTCTGAAATGGAACCATAATGTTGTCACTGTGGTGTCTGAAATGGGAACCATCATGTTCTCACTGTCATGTCTGTAATCGGACCATCATTTTGTCACTGTGATGTCTGTAATGAGAACTGTTACACTGACAGTGTGTTGTCTGTAAAGGGAACCGTCTTGTTGTCACTGTGATGTCTGTAATGGGAACCGTCATATTGTCAGTGTGGTGTCTGTAATGAGACCATCATGTGGTCACTGTAATGTCTGTAATGGGAACAGTCACATACTCAGTGTGATGTCTGTAATGGGAACGTCAAGTTGTCACTGTCAAGTCTGTAATGGGATCATCATGCTGTCAGTGTGATGTCTGTAATGGGAAACGACATGTTGTCACTGTGATGACTGTAATGGAACCACCATGTTGTCAATGTGATGTCTATAATGTGAACTGTAGCATTCTCAGTCTGGTGTCTCTAAAGGGAACCGTCTTGTTGTCGCTGCCATGTCCGTAATGGGACCATCATGATGTCACTGTGATGCCTGTAATGGGAACATCATGTTGTCACTGTAATATCTGTACTGAGAACTGTCACACTCTCAGTGTGATGTTAGTAACAGGGACCGTCACATTGTCAGTGTGATGTCTGAAATGCGAAATGTCACATTGTCAATGTGTTGTCTGAAATGCAAATCATCATATTGTCACTGAAATGACTGTAATGGGAATCGTCACCAAGTCACTGTGATATCTGTAATGGAACCATCATGTTGTCACTGTGATGTCTGTAGTGGGATCATCATTTTGTCAGTGTGGTGACTGAAATGAGAACTGTCACACTGTCAGTGTGATGTCTATAATGGGAACCGTCATTTTGTCACTGTGATGACTGTAATGAGAACCGTAATATTGTCAGTGTGTTGTCTGTTATGGGAACAGTCATGATGTCACTGCGATGTCTGTAATAGGACAATCATGTTGTCACTGTGATGTCTGTAGTGGGACCATTATGTTGTCACTGTGGTGTCTGTAGTGGGATCATCATGTTGTCACTGTGATGTCTATAATGAGAACTGTCACACTATCAGTGTAATTTCTGTAATGGGAACCGTCATGATGTCACTGTGATGTCTGTAATGGGACCATCATGTTGTCACTGTGATGTCTATAATGAGAACTGTCACACTGTCAGTGTGATGTCTGTAATAGGAACCGTCATGTTGTCACGGTGAACACTGTAATGGGAACCGTCATGTTGTCACTGTGATGTCTGAAATGGGACCGTCATGTTGTCAATGTGATGTCGGTAATGGGAAAAGTCATGTTGTCACTGTGATGTCTGTAATGGAACCATAATGTTGTCACTGTAGTGTCTGAAATGGGAACCATCATGTTCTCACTGTCATGTCTGTAATCGGACCATCATTTTGTCACTGTGATGTCTGTAATGAGAACTGTTACACTGACAGTGTGGTGTCTGTAATGAGACCATCATGTGGTCACTGTAATGTCTGTAATGGGAACAGTCACATACTCAGTGTGGTGTCTGTAATGGAAACGTCAAGTTGTCACTGTCATGTCTGTAATGGGATCATCATGCTGTCAGTGTGATGTCTGTAATGGGAAACGACATGTTGTCACTGTGATGTCAGTAATGGAACCACCATGTTGTCAATGTGATGTCTATAATGTGAACCGTAGCATTCTCAGTCTGGTGTCTCTAAAGGGAACCGTCTTGTTGTCACTGCCATGTCCGTAATGGGACCATCATGTTGTCACTGTGATGTCTATAATGAGAACTGTCACACTATCAGTGTGATGTCTGTAATGGGAACCGTCATGATGTCACTGTGATGCCTGTAATGGGACCATCATGTTGTCACTGTAATATCTGTACTGAGAACTGTCACACTCTCAGTGTGATGTCAGTAACAGGGACCGTCACATTGTCTGTGTGATGTCTGAAATGCGAACTGTCACATTGTCAATGTGATGTCTGAAATGCAAATCATCATATTGTCACTGAAATGACTGTAATGGGAATCGTCACCAAGTCACTGTGATATCTGTAATGGAACCATCATGTTGTCACTGTGATGTCTGTAGTGGGATCATCATTTTGTCAGTGTGGTGACTGAAATGAGAACTGTCACACCCTCAGTGTGATGTCTATAATGGGAACCGTCCTGTTGTCACTGTTATGTCTGTAATGGGACCATCTTATTTGTCTCTGTCATGTCTGTAATGGGTCCATCATGTTGTCACTGTGATATGTGTAATGGGACCATCATGTTGTCACTGTGATGTCTGAAATGGGAACCGTCATGATCTCACTGCGATCTATGTAATGGGACCATCATGTTGTCACTGTCATGTCTGTAATGGGACCATCATGTTGTTACTGTGATGTCTGTAATGAGAACTGTCACAGTGACAGTGTGTTGTCTGTAATGGCAACCGTCTCGTTCTCTCAGTGATGTCTCTAATGGGAAACGTCATGTTGTCACTGCGATGTCTGTAATGGGACCATCATGTTGTCACTGTGATGCCAGTAATGAGAACTGTCACTCTGTCAGTGTGTTGTCTGTAACAGGGGACGTCTTGCTCCCACTGTGATTTCTGTAATGGGCACCGTCATATTGTCAGTGTGATGTCTGTAAGGGCACCATCATGTGGTCATTGTTATGTCTGTAATCAGAACTGTCACACTGACACTGTGATGTCTATAATGCGACCATCATGTTTGTCACTGTCATGTCTGTAATGGGACCATCATGTTGTCACTGTGATGTCTGCAATGGGAGCCATCATGTTGTCACTGTGATTTCTGCAATGAGAACCAACATTTTGTCAGTTTGATGTCTGTAATCGGACCATCATGTTATCGCTGTAATGTCTGTAATGAGAAGTGTCACACTGTCTGTGTGTTGTCTGTAATAGGAATCGTCATGTTGTCACTGTGATGTCTGTAATGAGAACCGTAACATTGTCAGTGTGGTGTTTGTAATACAAACCGTCATGTTGGCACTGTGATGTCAGTAATGGGACCAGCATGTTGTCACTGTGATGTCTGTAGTGAGATCTGACACAATGTCAGTGTGAAGTCTCTAATGGGAACCGTCATGTTGTCACTGCGATGTCTGTAATGGGACCATCATGTTGTCTCTGTGATGTCTGTAATGCGAACTGTCACACTGTCACTGTGATGTCTGTAATGGGAACCGTCGTTTTGTCACTGTAATGGCTGTAATGGGACCACCATATTGTCACTGTGATGTCTGTAATGAGAGGAGTCACACTGTCAGTCTGCTGTCCGTAATGGGAACCGTCTTGTTCTCTCACTGATATCTGTAATCGGAACAATCATGTTGTCACTGTGATGTCTGTAATGAGAGCTGTCACACTGTCAGTGTGCTGTCCGTAATAGGAACCGTCTTGTTCTCTCAGTGATGTTCGTAATGGGAACCGTCTTGTTGTCAATGTGATGTCTGTAATGGGAGCCGTCATATTGTCAGTGTGATGTCTGTAATGGGACCATCATGTGGTCACTGTAATACTGTAATGAGAACAGTCACACTTTCAGTGTGATGTCTGTAATGGGACAATCATGTTGTCACTGTGATGTCTGTATTGAGTCCTGTCCCACTCTGAGTGTGATGTCTGTAACGGGAACCGTCTCGTTGTCACTGTGATGTCTGTAATGGGACCATCATGGTGTCACTGTGATGTCTGTAATGGGATAAGTCTATTGTCAGTGTGATGTCTGTAATTGAAACGTTATGTTGCAACTGTGATGTCTGTACTCAGAACTGTCCCACTCTGAGTGTGATGTCTGTAGCGGGAACCGTCTTGTTTTCACTGTTATGTCTGTAATGAGACCGTCATGTTGTCACTGTGATGTCTGTAAAGGAAAAGTCATGTTGTCACTGTGATGTCTGTACTGAGAACTCTCACACTCTCAGTGTGATGTCTGTAACGGGACCATCTTTTTACCACTGTTATGTCTGTAATCGGACGATCATGTTGTCACTGTGATGTCTGTAATGCGAACTATCAGACTGTTAGTGTGATGTCTGTAATGTAAACCGTAGCATTCTCAGTCTGGTGTCTGTAATGGGAAAAGTCATGTTGTCACTGTGATCTCTGTAATGGGACCATCATGTTGTCACGATGATGTCTGTAATGGAACCATCATGTTGTCACTGTGATATCTGTAATGAGAACCACAACATTGTCAGTGTGATGTCTGCAACTGGAACTCTCATGTTTTCAGTTTGATGTTTGTAATGGGACCAACCTGTTGTCACTGTGAGTTATGTAATGAGAATTGTCAGTGTGATGTCTGCAATGGGACCATCCTGTTGTCACTGTCATGTCTGTAATGGGAACTGCCAAACTGTCAGTGTGTTGTCTGTAATGTGAACCGTCTTGTTGTCACGGTGATGTCTGTAATGGGAACCGTCATATTGTCAGGGTGATGTCTGTAATGGGACCATCATGTGGTCACTGTAATACTGTAATGAGAACAGTCACACAGTCAGTGTGATGTCTGTAATGGGACAATCAGGTTTCACAAAAATGTCTGTAATGGGAGCTGTCACACTGTCAGTGTGATGACTGTAATGGGACAATCATGTTGTCACTGTGATGTCTGTAATGGAAACAGTCACATTGTCAGTGTGATGTCTGTAATGGAAACGTCATGTTGTCACTCTGAGTTATGTAATGAGAATTGTCAGTGTGATGTCTGCAATGGGACCATCCTGTTGTCACTGTGATGTCTGTACTGAGAACTGTCACACTATCAGTGTGTTGTCTGTAATGGGAACCGTCTTGTTGTCACTGTGATGTCTGTAATGGGAACTGTGATATTGTCAGTGTGATGTCTGTAATGGGACCATCATGTGGTCACTGTAATATCTGTAAAGGAAACGTCATGTTGTCACTGTGATGTCTCTGCTGAGAACTCTCACACTCTCAGTGTGATGTCTGTAATGGGACCGTCTTATTACCACTGTTATGACTGTAATCGGACGATCATGTTGTCACTGTGATGTCTGTAATGCGAACTATCAGACTGTCAGTGTGATGTCTGTAATGTAAACCGTAGCATTCTCAGTCTGGTGTCTGTAATGGGAAAAGTCATGTTGTCACTGTGATCTCTGTAATGGGACCATCATGTTGTCACTGTGATGTCTGTAATGAGAACTGTCACACTGTCAGTGTGATATCTCTAATGGGAACCGTCATGTTGTCACTGCGATGTCTGTAATGGGACCATCATGTTGTCACTGTGATGCCTGTAATGAGAACTGTCACACTGTCAGTGTGCTGTCTGAAAAGGGAACCGTCTTGTTCTCTCAGTGATGTCTGTAATGGGAACCGTCATATTGTCAGTGTGATATCCGTAATGGGACCATCATGTGGTCACTGTAATACTGTAATGAGAACAGTCACACCGTCAGTGTGATGTCTGTAATGGGACAATCAGGTTTCACAGAAATGTCTGTAATGGGAGCTGTCACACTGTCAGTGTGATGACTGTAATGGGACAATCATGTTGTCACTGTGATGTCTGTAATGGGAACAGTCACATTGTCAGTGTGATGTCTGTAATGGGACAATCATGTTTCACAGTGATGTCTGTAATGGGAACTGTCACACTGTCAGTGTGATGACGGTAATGGGACAACCATGTTGTCATTGTTATGTCTGTGATGGGATCATCATGTTGTCATTGTGATGTCTGTAATGAGATCTGTCCCAATGTCAGTGTGATATCTCTAATGGGAACCGTCATGTTGTCACTGCGATGTCTGTAATGGGACCATCATGTTGTCACTGTGATGTCTGTAATGAGAACTGTCACACTGTCAGTGTGCTGTCTGAAAAGGGAACCGTCTTGTTCTCTCAGTGATGTCTGTAATGGGAACCGTCATATTGTCAGTGTGATATCCGTAATGGGACCATCATGTGGTCACTGTAATATCTGTAATGAGAACTGCCAAACTGTCAGTGTGTTGTCTGTAATGGGAACAGTCTTGTTGTCACCGTGATGTCTGTAATGGGAACTGTCACACTGTCAGTGTGATGACTGTAATGGGAGCCATCAGGTTGTCACTGCGATGTCTGTAATTGGACGATCATATTGTCACTGTGATGTCTGTAATGCGAACTATCAGACTGTCAGTGTGATGTCTGTAATGTAAACCGTAGCATTCTCAGTCTGGTGTCTGTAATGGGAAAAGTCATGTTGTCACTGTGATCTCTGTAATGGGACCATCATGTTGTCAATGTGATGTCTATAATGTGAACCGTAGCATTCTCAGTCTGGTGTCTCTAAAGGGAACCGTCATGTTGTCACTGCGATGTCTGTAATCGGACGATCATGTTGTCACTGTGATATCTGTAATGAGAACCAAAACATTGTCAGTGTGGTGTCTGCAACTGGAACTCGCATGTTTTCAGTGTGATGTTTGTAATGGGACCAACATGTTGTCACCGGGAGGTCTGTCATGGGAACTGTCACACTGTCAGTGTGATGTCTGTAATGCGACAATCATGTTTCACAGTGATGTCTGTAATGGGAACTGTCACACTGTCAGTGTGATGACAATAATGGGACAATCATGTTGTCACCGTGATGTCTGTAATGGTAACAGTCACATTGTCAGTGTGATGTCTGTAATGGAAACGTCTTGTTGTCACTGTGATATCTGTACTGAGAACTGTCCCACTCTGAGTGTGATGTCTGTAATGGGAATAATCATGCTGTCACTGTTATGTCTGTAATGGGACCATCATGCTGTCAGAGTTAAGTCTGTAATGGGAAATGTCTCACTGTCAGTGTATTGTCTGTAATGGGAACCGTGTTGTTGTCACTGTGATGTTTTTAATGGGAAACGTCATGTTCGCAGTGCGATATCTGTAATGGGACCATCATGTTGTCACTGTGATGTCAGTAATGAGAACTATCAGACATTCAGTGTGATGTCTGTAATGGGAGCATCATTTTGTCACTGTGATGTCTGTAATGAGAACTGTCACATTGTCAGTGTGATGTTTGTAATGGGAACCGGCATATTGTCACTGTGATGTCTGGAATGTGAACCGTCATGTTGTCACTGTGATGGCTGTAAGGGACCATCATGTTGTCACTATGATGTCTGTAATGTGAACTGTCACACTGTCAATGTGATGTCTGTAATGGGACCATCATGTTGTCACTGTGATGTCTGTAATGAGAGCAGTCACACTGTCAGTGTGTTGTCTGAAAAGGGAACCGTCTTGTTCTCTAAGTGATGTCTGTAATGGGAACCGCCATATTGTCAGTGTGATGTCCGTAATGGGACCATCATGTGGTCACTGTAATATCTATAATGGAAACGTCATGATGTCACTGCGATGTCTGTAATGGGACCATCATGTTGTCACTGTGATGTCTGTAATCGGTCAATCATGTTGTCACTGTGGTGTCTGTAATGGGAACAGTCATATTGTCAGTGTGATGCCTGTTATGGAAACGTCATGTTGTCACTCTGAGTTATGTCATGAGAATTGTCAGTCTGTCAGTGTGATGTCTCTAATGGGAACCGTCTTGTTGTCACTGCGATGTCTGTAATGGGACCATCATGTGGTCACTGTAATATCTGTAATGGAAACGTCATGTTGTCACTGCGATGTCTGTAATGGGACCATCATGTTGTCACTCTGATGCCTTTAATGAGAACTGTCACTCTGTCAGTGTGTTGTCTGTAATGGGAACCGTCTTGTTCTCACTGTCATGTCTGTAATGGGAACAGTCATATTGTCAGTGTGATTTCTGTTATGGAAACGTCATGTTGTCACTCTGAGTTATGTCATGAGAATTGTCAGACTGTCAGTGTGATCTCTGTAATGGGACCATCATGTTGTCAATGTGATGTCTATAATGTGAACCGTAGCATTCTCAGTCTGGTGTCTCTAAAGGGAACCGTCATGTTGTCACTGCGATGTCTGTAATCGGACGATCATGTTGTCACTGTGATATCTGTAATGAGAACCAAAACATTGTCAGTGTGGTGTCTGCAACTGGAACTCGCATGTTTTCAGTGTGATGTTTGTAATGGGACCAACATGTTGTCACCGGGAGGTCTGTCATGGGAACTGTCACACTGTCAGTGTGATGTCTGTAATGCGACAATCATGTTTCACAGTGATGTCTGTAATGGGAACTGTCACACTGTCAGTGTGATGACAATAATGGGACAATCATGTTGTCACCGTGATGTCTGTAATGGTAACAGTCACATTGTCAGTGTGATGTCTGTAATGGAAACGTCTTGTTGTCACTGTGATATCTGTACTGAGAACTGTCCCACTCTGAGTGTGATGTCTGTAATGGGAATAATCATGCTGTCACTGTTATGTCTGTAATGGGACCATCATGCTGTCAGAGTTAAGTCTGTAATGGGAAATGTCTCACTGTCAGTGTATTGTCTGTAATGGGAACCGTGTTGTTGTCACTGTGATGTTTTTAATGGGAAACGTCATGTTCGCAGTGCGATATCTGTAATGGGACCATCATGTTGTCACTGTGATGTCAGTAATGAGAACTATCAGACATTCAGTGTGATGTCTGTAATGGGAGCATCATTTTGTCACGATGATGTCTGTAATGGAACCATCATGTTGTCACTGTGATATCTGTAATGAGAACCACAACATTGTCAGTGTGATGTCTGCAACTGGAACTCTCATGTTTTCAGTTTGATG
The DNA here is from genome assembly GCF_030144855.1 of Hypanus sabinus. Classification (NCBI taxonomy): domain Eukaryota; kingdom Metazoa; phylum Chordata; class Chondrichthyes; order Myliobatiformes; family Dasyatidae; genus Hypanus; species Hypanus sabinus. The sequence continues at coordinate 23,556,180 of NC_082736.1, read as the reverse complement.
TTTGTAATGGGACCAACCTGTTGTCACTGTGAGTTATGTAATGAGAATTGTCAGTGTGATGTCTGCAATGGGACCATCCTGTTGTCACTGTCATGTCTGTAATGGGAACTGCCAAACTGTCAGTGTGTTGTCTGTAATGTGAACCGTCTTGTTGTCACGGTGATGTCTGTAATGGGAACCGTCATATTGTCAGGGTGATGTCTGTAATGGGACCATCATGTGGTCACTGTAATACTGTAATGAGAACAGTCACACAGTCAGTGTGATGTCTGTAATGGGACAATCAGGTTTCACAAAAATGTCTGTAATGGGAGCTGTCACACTGTCAGTGTGATGACTGTAATGGGACAATCATGTTGTCACTGTGATGTCTGTAATGGAAACAGTCACATTGTCAGTGTGATGTCTGTAATGGAAACGTCATGTTGTCACTCTGAGTTATGTAATGAGAATTGTCAGTGTGATGTCTGCAATGGGACCATCCTGTTGTCACTGTGATGTCTGTACTGAGAACTGTCACACTATCAGTGTGTTGTCTGTAATGGGAACCGTCTTGTTGTCACTGTGATGTCTGTAATGGGAACTGTGATATTGTCAGTGTGATGTCTGTAATGGGAACCGTCTTGTTGTCACTGTGATGTCTGTAATGGGAACTGTGATATTGTCAGTGTGATGTCTCTAATGGGAACCGTCATGTTGTCACTGCCATGCCTGTAATGGGACCATCATGTCGTCACTATCATGTCTGTAATGGGACCATCATTTTATCACTGTGATGTCTGTAATGAAAACCATCACACTTTGAGTGTGATGTCTGTAATGGGACCATCACGTTGTCACTGTGATATCTGTAATGAGCACTGTCACACTGTCAGTGTGATGTCTCTACTGGGAACAGTCATGTTGTCACTGCGATGTCTGTAATAGGACCATCAAGATGTCACTGTCATGTCTGTAGCGGGATCATCATGTTATCAGTATGGTGTCTGCAATTAGAACCATAACACTGTCACTGTGATGGCTGTAATGAGCACCGTCATGTTGTCACTGGGATGTCTGTAATGAGAACTGTCACACTGTCAGTGTGATGTCTGTAATGAGAACGGTCACACTGTCAATGTGATGTCTGTGATGGGACAATCATGTTGTCACTGTAATATCTGTACTGAGAACTATCACACTCTCAGTGTGATGTCTGTAATGGGAACCGTCCTGTTGTCACTGTTATGTCTGTAATGGGACCATCATGTTTGTCACTGTCATGTCTGTAATGCGTCCATCATGTTGTCACTGTGATATGTGTAATGGAACCATCATGTTGTCACTGTGATGTATGCAATGGGAACAATCATGTTGTCACTGTCATTTCTGCAATGAGAACCAACATGTTGTCAGTTGGATGTCTGTAATCGGACCATCATGTTGTCGCTGTGATGTCTGTAATGAGAACTGTCACACTGTCAATGTGATGTCTGTAATGGGACCATCATGTTGTCACTGTGATGTCTGTAATGAGAGCAGTCACACTGTCAGTGTGTTGTCTGAAAAGGGAACCGTCTTGTTCACTAAGTGATATCTGTAATGGGAACCGCCATATTGTCAGTGTGATGTCCGTAATGGGACCATCATGTGGTCACTGTAATATCTGTAATGGAAACGTCATGTTGTCACTGTGAGTTATGTTATGAGAATTGTCAGACTGTCAGTGTGATATCTGTAATGGGAACATCCTGTTGTCACTGTCATAACTGTAATGAGAACTGCCACACTGTCAATGTGATGTCTGTAATGTGAACCATCATGTTGTCACTGTGATGGCTGTAAGGGACCATCATGTTGTCACTATGAGGTCTGTAATGTGAACTGTCACACTGTCAATGTGATATCTGTAATGGGACCATCATACTGTCACTCTGATGTCTGTAATGAGAGCAGTCACACTGTCAGTGTGTTGTCTGAAAAGGGAACCGTCTTGTTCTCTAAGTGATATCTGTAATGGGAACCGCCATATTGTCAGTGTGATGTCCGTAATGGGACCATCATGTGGTCACTGTAATATCTGTAATGGAAACGTCATGTTGTCACTGCGATGTCTGTAATGGGACCATCATGTTGTCACTCTGATGCCTTTAATGAGAACTGTCACTCTGTCAGTGTGTTGTCTGTAATGGGAACCGTCTTGTTCTCACTGTGATGTCTGCAATGGGAACAGTCATATTGTCAGTGTGATTTCTGTTATGGAAACGTCATGTTGTCACTCTGAGTTGTGTCATGAGAATTGTCAGACAGTCAGTGTGATGTCTGTAATGGGACCATCCTGTTGTCACTGTTATATCTGTAATGAGAACTGCCACACTGTCAATGTGATGTCTGTAATGTGAACCGTCATGTTGTCACTGTGATGGCTGTAAGGGACCATCATGTTGTCACTATGAGGTCTGTAATGTGAACTGTCACACTGTCAATGTGATATCTGTAATGGGACCATCATATTGTCACTCTGATGTCTGTAATGAGAGCAGTCACACTGTCAGTGTGTTGTCTGAAAAGGGAACCGTCTTGTTCTCTAAGTGATGTCCGTAATGGGACCATCATGTGGTCACTGTAATATCTGTAATGGAAACGTCATGATGTCACTGTGATGTCTGTAATCGGTCAATCATGTTGTCACTGTGGTGTCTGTAATGGGAACAGTCATATTGTCAGTGTGATGCCTGTTATGGAAACGTCATGTTGTCACTCTGAGTTATGTCATGAGAATTGTCAGTCTGTCAGTGTGATGTCTCTAATGGGAACCGTCTTGTTGTCACTGCGATGTCTGTAATGGGACCATCATGTGGTCACTGTAATATCTGTAATGGAAACGTCATGTTGTCACTGCGATGTCTGTAATGGGACCATCCTGTTGTCACTGTCATATCTGTAATGAAAACTGCCACACTGTCAGTGTGATGTCTGTAATGGGAAACGTCTTGTTGTCACTGTGATGTCTGTAATGGGTACCGTGATATTGTCAGTGTGATGTATGTAATGGGACAATCATGTTGTCACTGTGATGTCTGTAATGGGAACTGTCACACTGTCAGTGTGATGTCTGGAATAGGACAATCATTTTGTCACTGTGATGTCCGTATTGGGACCTGTCTTGTAGTCACTGTTACGTCTGTAATGGGTCAATCATGTTGTCAATTTGGTGTGTGTAATGGGAACAGTCATATTGTCTGTGTGATGTCTGTTATGGAAACGTCATGTTGTCACTGTGATGTCTGTACTGAGAACTGTCCCACTCTGAGTGTGATGTCTGTAATGGGAACAATCATGTTGCCACTGTTATGTCTGTGATGGTGATCATAATGTTGTCACTGTGATGTCTGTAATGGACAACGTCTTGTTCTCACTGTTATGTCTGTAATGGGTCAATCATGTTGTCACTGTGATGTCTGTAATGGGGCCATCATGCTGTCAGTGTGATGTCTGTAATTGGAACAGTCATATTGTCAGTGTGATGTCTGTTATGGAAACGTCATGTTGTCACTGTGAGTTATGTCATGAGAATTGTCAGACTGTCAGTGTGATGTCTGTAATGGGACCATCCTGTTGTCACTGTCATGTCTGTAATGAGAACTACCAAACTGTCAGTGTGTGTCTGTAATGGGCACCGTCTTGCTGTCACCGTGATATCTGTAATGGGAACTGTCACACTGTCAGTGTGATGTCTGTAATGGGACAATCATGTTTCACAGTGATGTCTGTAATGGGAACTGTCACACTGTCAGTGTGATGACTGTAATGGGACAATCATGTTGTCACTGTGATGTCTGTAATGGGTACAGTCTTGTTGTCACTGTTATGTCTGTAATGGGTCAATCATGTTGTCACTGAGGTGTCTGTAATGGGAACAGTCATATTGTCAGGGTGATGTCTGTTATGGAAACGTCATGTTGTCACTGTCATATCTGTAATGAGAACTGCCACACTGTCAGTGTGATGTCTGTAATGGGACCATCCTGTTGTCACTGTCATATCTGTAATGAGAACTGCCACACTGTCAATGTGATATCTGTAATGTGAACCGTCATGTTGTCACTGTGATGGCTGTAAGGGACCATCATGTTGTCACTATGAGGACTGTAATGTGAACTGTCACACTGTCAATGTGATATCTGTAATGGGACCATCATTTTGTCACTCTGATGTCTGTAATGAGAGCAGTCACACTGTCAGTGTGTTGTCTGAAAAGGGAACCGTCTTGTTCTCTAAGTGATGTCTGTAATGGGAACCGCCATATTGTCAGTGTGATGTCCGTAATGGGACCATCATGTGGTCACTGTAATATCTGTAATGGAAACGTCATGATGTCACTGCGATGTCTGTAATGGGACCATCATGTTGTCACTGTGATGTCTGTAATCGGTCAATCATGTTGTCACTGTGGTGTCTGTAATGGGAACAGTCATATTGTCAGTGTGATGCCTGTTATGGAAACGTCATGTTGTCACTCTGAGTTATGTCATGAGAATTGTCAGTCTGTCAGTGTGATGTCTCTAATGGGAACCGTCTTGTTGTCACTGCGATGTCTGTAATGGGACCATCATGTGGTCACTGTAATATCTGTAATGGAAACGTCATGTTGTCACTGCGATGTCTGTAATGGGACCATCATGTTGTCACTCTGATGCCTTTAATGAGAACTGTCACTCTGTCAGTGTGTTGTCTGTAATGGGAACCGTCTTGTTCTCACTGTCATGTCTGTAATGGGAACAGTCATATTGTCAGTGTGATTTCTGTTATGGAAACGTCATGTTGTCACTCTGAGTTATGTCATGAGAATTGTCAGACTGTCAGTGTGATGTCTGTAATGGGACCATCCTGTTGTCACTGTCATATCTGTAATGAAAACTGCCACACTGTCAGTGTGATGTCTTTAATGGGAACCGTCTTGTTGTCACTGTGATGTCTGTAATGGGAACCGTGATATTGTCAGTGTGATGTATGTAATAGGACAATCATGTTGTCACTGTGATGTCTGTAATGGGAACTGTCACACTGTCAGTGTGATCTCTGGAATAGGACAATCATTTTGTCACTGTGATGTCCGTATTGGGACCTGTCTTGTAGTCACTGTAATGTCTGTAATGGGTCAATCATGTTGTCAATTTGGTGTGTGTAATGGGAACAGTCATATTGTCTGTGTGATGTCTGTTATGGAAACGTCATGTTGTCACTGTGATGTCTGTACTGAGAACTGTCCCACTCTGAGTGTGATGTCTGTAATGGGAACAATCATGTTGTCACTGTTATGTCTGTGATGGTGATCATAATGTTGTCACTGTGATATCCGTAATGGACAACGTCTTGTTCTCACTGTTATGTCTGTAATGGGTCAATCATGTTGTCACTGTGATGTCTGTAATGGGGCCATCATGCTGTCAGTGTGATGTCTGTAATTGGAACAGTCATATTGTCAGTGTGATGTCTGTTATGGAAACGTCATGTTGTCACTGTGAGTTATGTCATGAGAATTGTCAGACTGTCAGTGTGATGTCTGTAATGGGACCATCCTGTTGTCACTGTCATGTCTGTAATGAGAACTACCAAACTGTCAGTGTGTGTGTCTGTAATGGGCACCGTCTTGCTGTCACCGTGATATCTGTAATGGGAACTGTCACACTGTCAGTGTGATGTCTGTAATGGGACAATCATGTTTCACAGTGATGTCTGTAATGGGAACTGTCACACTGTCAGTGTGATGACTGTAATGGGTCAATCCTGTTGTCTCCGTGATGTCTGTAATGGGAACAGTCACATTGTCAGTGTGATGTCTGTAATGGAAACGTCATGTTGTCACTGTGATGTCTGTAATCAGAGCAGTCACACTGTCAGTGTGTTGTCTGAAAAGGGAACCGTCTTGTTCTCTAAGTGATGTCTGTAATGGGAACCGCCATATTGTCAGTGTGATGTCCGTAATGGGACCATCATGTGGTTACTGTAATATCTGTAATGGAAACGTCATGATGTCACTGCGATGTCTGTAATCGGACCATCATGTTGTCACTATGGTGTCTGTAATGGGAACAGTCATATTGTCAGTGTGATGTCTGTTATGGAAACGTCATGTTGTCACTCTGAGTTATGTCATGAGAATTGTCAGACTGTCAGTGTGATGTCTGTAATGGGACCATCATGTTGTCACTGTGATATCTGTAATGAGAACTACCACATTGTCAGTGTGATGTCTGGAACTGGAACTCTCATGTTTTCAGTGTGCTGTTTGTAATGGGACCAACATTTTGTCACTGTGAGTTATGTAATGAGAATTGTCAGACTGTCATTGTGATGTCTGTAATGGGACCATCCCGTTGTCACTGTCATGTCTGTAATGAGAACTGCCAAACTGTCAGTGTGTTGTCTCTAATGGGACAATCATGTTTCACAGTAATGTTTGTAATGGGAACTGTCACACTGTCAGTGTGATGACTGTAATGGGACAATCATGTTCTCACTGTGATGTCTGTAATGGGAACAGTCACATTGTCAATGTGATGTCTGTAATGGAAACGTCATGTTGTCACTGTCATGTCTATAATGAGAACTGTCACACTGTCAGTGTGATGTCTGTAATGTAAACCGTAGCATTCTCAGTCTGGTGTCTGCAACTGGAACTCTCATGTTTTCAGTGTGATGTTTGTAATGGGACTAACATGTAGTCACTGTGAGTTATATAATAAGAAATGTCGCACTGTCAGTGTGATGTCTGTAATGGGGCCATCCTGTTGTCACTGTCATGTCTATAATGAGAACTGTCACACTGTCAGTGTGATGTCTGTAATATAAACCGTAGCATTCTCAGTCTGGTGTCAGTGTGATGTCAGTGTGATGCAATGGATAAGGTCATGTTGTCACTGTGATGTCTGTAATGGGTCAATCATGTTGTCACTATGGTGTCTGTAATGGGAACAGTCATATTGTCAGTGTGATGTCTGTTATGGAAACGTCATGTTGTCACTCTGAGTTATGTCATGAGAATTGTCAGACTGTCAGTGTGATGTCTATAATGGGACCATCCTGTTGTCACTGTCATATCTGTAATGAAAACTGCCACTCTGTCAGTGTGATGTCTGTAATGGGAACCGTCTTGTTGTCACTGTGATGTCTGTAATGGGAACCGTGATATTGTCAGTGTGATTTCTGTAATGGGACCATCAGGTGGTCACTGTAATACTGTAATCAGAACAGTCACTCTGCCAGTGTGATGTATGTAATGGGACAATCATGTTGTCACTGTGATGTCTGTAATGGGAACAGTCACACTGTCAGTGTGATGTCTGGAATAGGACAATCATTTTGTCACTGTGATGTCCGTATTGGGACCTGTCTTGTAGTCACTGTAATGTCTGTAATGGGTCAATCATGTTGTCTATTTGGTGTGTGTAATGGGAACAGTCATATTGTCTGTGTGATGCCTGTTATGGAAACGTCATGTTGTCACTGTGATGGCTGTACTGAGAACTATCCCACTCTGAGTGTGATGTCTGTAATGGGAACAATCATGTTGTCACTGTTATGTCTGTGATGGTGATCATAATGTTGTCACTGTGATATCTGTAATGGACAACGTCTTGTTCTCACTGTTATGTCTGTAATGGGTCAATCATGTTGTCACTGTGATGTCTGTAATGGGGCCATCATGCTGTCAGTGTGATGTCTGTAATTGGAACAGTCATATTGTCAGTGTGATGTCTGTTATGGAAACGTCATGTTGTCACTGTGAGTTATGTCATGAGAATTGTCAGACTGTCAGTGTGATGTCTGTAATGGGACCATCCTGTTGTCACTGTCATGTCTGTAATGAGAACTACCAAACTGTCAGTGTGTGTCTGTAATGGGCACCGTCTTGCTGTCACCGTGATATCTGTAATGGGAACTGTCACACTGTCAGTGTGATGTCTGTAATGGGACAATCATGTTTCACAGTGATGTCTGTAATGGGAACTGTCACACTGTCAGTGTGATGACTGTAATGGGACAATCATGTTGTCACTGTGATGTCTGTAATGGGTACAGTCTTGTTGTCACTGTTATGTCTGTAATGGGTCAATCATGTGGTCACTGAGGTGTCTGTAATGGGAACAGTCATATTGTCAGGGTGATGTCTGTTATGGAAACGTCATGTTGTCACTGTGAGCTATGTCATGAGAACTGTCAGACTGTCAGTGTGATGTCTGTAATGGGACCATCCTGTTGTCACTGTCATATCTGTAATGAGAACTGCCACACTGTCAGTGTGATGTCTGTAATGGGAACCGTCTTGTTGTCACTGTGATGTCTGTAATGGGACCATCAGGTGATCACTGTAATACTGTCATCAGAACAGTCACACTGCCAGTGTGATGTCTGTAATGGGACGATCATGTTGTCACTGTGATGTCTGTAATGGGAACAGTCACATTGTCAGTGTGATGTCTGTAATGGAAACGTCTTGTTGTCACTGTGATATCTGTACTGAGAACTGTCCCACTCTGAGTGTGATGTCTGTAATGGGAACAATCATGTTGTCACTGTTATGTCTGTGATGGGATCATCATGTAGTCACTGTGATGTCTGTAATGCGATTTATCTGACTGTCAGTGTGATATCTGTAATGGGAACCGTCATGTTGTCACTGTGATGTCTGTAATGGGACCATCATGCTGTCAGAGTTATGTCTGTAATGTGAAATGTCTCACTGTCAGTGTGTTGTCTGTAATGGGAACCGTGTTGTTGTCACTGTGATGTTTTTAATGGGAAACGTCATGTTCGCAGTGCGATGTCTGTAATGGGACCATCATGTTGTCACTGTGATGTCAGTAATGAGAACTATCAGCCTTTCAGTGTGATGTCTGTAATGGGAGCATCATGTTGTCACTGTAATGTCTGTAATGAGATCTGTCCCAATGTCAGTGTGATAACTCTAATGGGAACCGTCATGTTGTCACTGCGATATCTGTAATGGGACCATCATGTTGTCACTGTGATGTTTGTAATGAGAACTGTCACACCGTCAGTGTGATGTTTGTAATGGGAACCGGCATGTTGTCACGGTGATGTCTGTAATGTGAACCGTCATGTTGTCACTGTGATGGCTGTAAGGGACCATCATGTTGTCACTATGATGTCTGTAATGTGAACTGTCACACTGTCAATGTGATGTCTGTAATGGGACCATCATATTGTCACTGTGATGTCTGTAATGAGAGCAGTCACACTGTCAGTGTGTTGTCTGAAAAGGGAACCGTCTTGTTCTCTAAGTGATATCTGTAATGGGAACCGCCATATTGTCAGTGTGATGTCCGTAATGGGTCCATCATGTGGTCACTGTAATATCTGTAATGGAAACGTCATGATGTCACTGCGATGTCTGTAATGGGACCATCATGTTGTCACTGTGGTGTCTGTAATGGGAACTGTCTTGTTGTCACTGTTATGTCTGTAATGGGTCAATCATGTTGTCACTGTGGTGTCTGTAATGGGAACAGACATATTGTCAGTGTGATGTCTGTTATGGAAACGTCATGTTGTCACTCTGAGTTATGTCATGAGAATTGTCAGACTGTCAGTGTGATGTCTGTAATGGGACCATCATGTTGTCACTGTGATATCTGTAATGAGAACTACCACATTGTCAGTGTGGTGTCTGGAACTGGAACTCTCATGTTTTCAGTGTGCTGTTTGTAATGGGACCAACATGGATCATAATGTTGTCACTGTGATATCTGTAATGGACAACGTCTTGTTCTCACTGTTATGTCTGTAATGGGACAATCATGTTTCACAGTGATGTCTGTAATGGGAACTGTCACACTGTCAGTGTGATGACTGTAATGGGACAATCATGTTGTCACTGCGATGTCTGTAATGGGAACAGTCACATTGTCAGTGTGATGTCTGTAATGGAAACGTCATGTTGTCACTGTGATACCTGTACTGAGAACTGTCCCACTCTGAGTGTGATGTCTGTAATGGGAACAATCATGTTGTCACTGCTATGTCTGTGATGGGATCATCATGTTGTCACTGTGATGTCTGTAATGCGATCTATCTGACTGTCAGTGTGATGTCTGTAATGGGTAAGGTCATGTTGTCACTGTGATGTATGTAATTGGAACAGTCACATTGTCAGTGTGATGTCTGTATTGGGAAACGGCATGTTGTCACTGTGATGCCTGTAATGAGAACCGTCATATTGTCAGTGTGATGTCTGTAATGGGACCATCATGTGGTCACTGTAACGTCTGTAATGAGGACTGTCACACTGTCAGTGTGATGTCTGTAATGGGCAATCATGTTGTCACTGTGATTTTTGTACTGAGAACTGTCACACTGTCACTGTGCTGTCTGTAATGGGAACCGTCATGTTGTCACTGTGATGGCTGTAAGGGACCATCATGTTGTCACTATGATGTCTGTAATGTGAACTGTCACACTGTCAGTGTTTTGTCTGTAATGGGAACCGTCTTGTTGTCACCGTGATGTCTGTAATGGGAACTGTCACACTGTCAGTGTGATGTCTGTAATGGGACAATCATGTTTCACAGTGATGTCTGTAATGGGAACTCTCACACTGTCAGTGTGATGACTGTAATGGGTCAATCCTGCAGTCTCTGTGATGTCTGTAATGGGAACAGTCACATTGTCAGTGTGATGTCTGTAATGGAAACGTCATGTTGTCACTGTGATGGCTGTACTGAGAACTGTCCCACTCTGAGTGTGATGTCTGTAATGGGAACAATCATGTTGTCACTGTTATGTCTGTGATGGTGATCATAATGTTGTCACTGTGATATCTGTAATGGACAACGTCTTGTTCTCACTGTTATGTCTGTAATGGGTCAATCATGTTGTCACTGTGATGTCTGTAATGGGGCCATCATGCTGTCAGTGTGATGTCTGTAATTGGAACAGTCATATTGTCAGTGTGATGTCTGTTATGGAAACGTCATGTTGTCACTGTGAGTTATGTCATGAGAATTGTCAGACTGTCAGTGTGATGTCTGTAATGGGACCATCCTGTTGTCACTGTCATGTCTGTAATGAGAACTACCAAACTGTCAGTGTGTGTCTGTAATGGGCACCGTCTTGCTGTCACCGTGATATCTGTAATGGGAACTGTCACACTGTCAGTGTGATGTCTGTAATGGGACAATCATGTTTCACAGTGATGTCTGTAATGGGAACTGTCACACTGTCAGTGTGATGACTGTAATGGGACAATCATGTTGTCACTGTGATGTCTGTAATGGGTACAGTCTTGTTGTCACTGTTATGTCTGTAATGGGTCAATCATGTGGTCACTGAGGTGTCTGTAATGGGAACAGTCATATTGTCAGGGTGATGTCTGTTATGGAAACGTCATGTTGTCACTGTGAGCTATGTCATGAGAACTGTCAGACTGTCAGTGTGATGTCTGTAATGGGACCATCCTGTTGTCACTGTCATATCTGTAATGAGAACTGCCACACTGTCAGTGTGATGTCTGTAATGGGAACCGTCTTGTTGTCACTGTGATGTCTGTAATGGGACCATCAGGTGATCACTGTAATACTGTCATCAGAACAGTCACACTGCCAGTGTGATGTCTGTAATGGGACGATCATGTTGTCACTGTGATGTCTGTAATGGGAACAGTCACATTGTCAGTGTGATGTCTGTAATGGAAACGTCTTGTTGTCACTGTGATATCTGTACTGAGAACTGTCCCACTCTGAGTGTGATGTCTGTAATGGGAACAATCATGTTGTCACTGTTATGTCTGTGATGGGATCATCATGTAGTCACTGTGATGTCTGTAATGCGATCTATCTGACTGTCAGTGTGATATCTGTAATGGGAACCGTCATGTTGTCACTGTGATGTCTGTAATGGGACCATCATGCTGTCAGAGTTATGTCTGTAATGTGAAATGTCTCACTGTCAGTGTGTTGTCCGTAATGGGAACCGTGTTGTTGTCACTGTGATGTTTTTAATGGGAAACGTCATGTTCGCAGTGCGATGTCTGTAATGGGACCATCATGTTGTCACTGTGATGTCAGTAATGAGATCTGTCCCAATGTCAGTGTGATAACTCTAATGTGAACCGTCATGTTGTCACTGCGATATCTGTAATGGGACCATCATGTTGTCACTGTGATGTTTGTAATGAGAACTGTCACACCGTCAGTGTGATGTTTGTAATGGGAACCGGCATGTTGTCACGGTGATGTCTGTAATGTGAACCGTCATGTTGTCACTGTGATGGCTGTAAGGGACCATCATGTTGTCACTATGATGTCTGTAATGTGAACTGTCACACTGTCAATGTGATGTCTGTAATGGGACCATCATATTGTCACTGTGATGTCTGTAATGAGAGCAGTCACACTGTCAGTGTGTTGTCTGAAAAGGGAACCGTCTTGTTCTCTAAGTGATATCTGTAATGGGAACCGCCATATTGTCAGTGTGATGTCCGTAATGGGTCCATCATGTGGTCACTGTAATATCTGTAATGGAAACGTCATGATGTCACTGCGATGTCTGTAATGGGACCATCATGTTGTCACTGTGGTGTCTGTAATGGGAACTGTCTTGTTGTCACTGTTATGTCTGTAATGGGTCAATCATGTTGTCACTGTGGTGTCTGTAATGGGAACAGACATATTGTCAGTGTGATGTCTGTTATGGAAACGTCATGTTGTCACTCTGAGTTATGTCATGAGAATTGTCAGACTGTCACTGTGATGTCTGTAATGAGAGCAGTCACACTGTCAGTGTGTTGTCTGAAAAGGGAACCGTCTTGTTCTCTAAGTGATGTCTGTAATGGGAACCGCCATATTGTCAGTGTGATGTCCGTAATGGGACCATCATGTGGTTACTGTAATATCTGTAATGGAAACGTCATGATGTCACTGCGATGTCTGTAATGGGACCATCATGTTGTCACTATGGTGTCTGTAATGGGAACAGTCATATTGTCAGTGTGATGTCTGTTATGGAAACGTCATGTTGTCACTCTGAGTTATGTCATGAGAATTGTCAGACTGTCAGTGTGATGTCTGTAATGGGACCATCATGTTGTCACTGTGATATCTGTAATGAGAACTACCACATTGTCAGTGTGGTGTCTGGAACTGGAACTCTCATGTTTTCAGTGTGCTGTTTGTAATGGGACCAACATGGATCATAATGTTGTCACTGTGATATCTGTAATGGACAACGTCTTGTTCTCACTGTTATGTCTGTAATGGGACAATCATGTTTCACAGTGATGTCTGTAATGGGAACTGTCACACTGTCAGTGTGATGACTGTAATGGGACAATCATGTTGTCACTGCGATGTCTGTAATGGGAACAGTCACATTGTCAGTGTGATGTCTGTAATGGAAACGTCATGTTGTCACTGTGATACCTGTACTGAGAACTGTCCCACTCTGAGTGTGATGTCTGTAATGGGAACAATCATGTTGTCACTGCTATGTCTGTGATGGGATCATCATGTTGTCACTGTGATGTCTGTAATGCGATCTATCTGACTGTCAGTGTGATGTCTGTAATGGGTAAGGTCATGTTGTCACTGTGATGTATGTAATTGGAACAGTCACATTGTCAGTGTGATGTCTGTATTGGGAAACGGCATGTTGTCACTGTGATGCCTGTAATGAGAACCGTCATATTGTCAGTGTGATGTCTGTAATGGGACCATCATGTGGTCACTGTAACGTCTGTAATGAGGACTGTCACACTGTCAGTGTGATGTCTGTAATGGGCAATCATGTTGTCACTGTGATTTTTGTACTGAGAACTGTCACACTGTCACTGTGATGTCTGTAATGGGAACCGTCATGTTGTCACTGTGATGGCTGTAAGGGACCATCATGTTGTCACTATGATGTCTGTAATGTGAACTGTCACACTGTCAGTGTTTTGTCTGTAATGGGAACCGTCTTGTTGTCACCGTGATGTCTGTAATGGGAACTGTCACACTGTCAGTGTGATGTCTGTAATGGGACAATCATGTTTCACAGTGATGTCTGTAATGGGAACCGTCATGTTGTCACTGTGATGGCTGTAAGGGACCATCATGTTGTCACTATGATGTCTGTAATGTGAACTGTCACACTGTCAATGTGATGTCTGTAATGGGAACCGTCTTGTTGTCACCGTGATGTCTGTAATGGGAACTGTCACACTGTCAGTGTGATGTCTGTAATGGGACAATCATGTTTCACAGTGATGTCTGTAATGGGAACTCTCACACTGTCAGTGTGATGACTGTAATGGGTCAATCCTGTTGTCTCTGTGATGTCTGTAATGGGAACAGTCACATTGTCAGTGTGATGTCTGTAATGGAAACGTCATGTTGTCACTGTGATGTTTGTAATGGGAACCGTCATGTTGTCACTGTAATGGCTGTAAGGGACCATCATGTTGTCACTATGATGTCTGTAATGAGAACTATCACACTGTCAATGTGATGTCTGTAATGGGTACAGTCTTGTTGTCACTGTTATGTCTGTAATGGGTCAATCATGTGGTCACTGAGGTGTCTGTAATGGGAACAGTCATATTGTCAGGGTGATGTCTGTTATGGAAACGTCATGTTGTCACTGTGAGCTATGTCATGAGAACTGTCAGACTGTCAGTGTGATGTCTGTAATGGGACCATCCTGTTGTCACTGTCATATCTGTAATGAGAACTGCCACACTGTCAGTGTGATGTCTGTAATGGGAACCGTCTTGTTGTCACTGTGATGTCTGTAATGGGACCATCAGGTGATCACTGTAATACTGTCATCAGAACAGTCACACTGCCAGTGTGATGTCTGTAATGGGACGATCATGTTGTCACTGTGATGTCTGTAATGGGAACAGTCACATTGTCAGTGTGATGTCTGTAATGGAAACGTCTTGTTGTCACTGTGATATCTGTACTGAGAACTGTCCCACTCTGAGTGTGATGTCTGTAATGGGAACAATCATGTTGTCACTGTTATGTCTGTGATGGGATCATCATGTAGTCACTGTGATGTCTGTAATGCGATCTATCTGACTGTCAGTGTGATATCTGTAATGGGAACCGTCATGTTGTCACTGTGATGTCTGTAATGGGACCATCATGCTGTCAGAGTTATGTCTGTAATGTGAAATGTCTCACTGTCAGTGTGTTGTCTGTAATGGGAACCGTGTTGTTGTCACTGTGATGTTTTTAATGGGAAACGTCATGTTCGCAGTGCGATGTCTGTAATGGGACCATCAGGTTGTCACTGTGATGTCAGTAATGAGAACTATCAGCCTTTCAGTGTGATGTCTGTAATGGGAGCATCATGTTGTCACTGTAATGTCTGTAATGAGATCTGTCCCAATGTCAGTGTGATAACTCTAATGGGAACCGTCATGTTGTCACTGCGATATCTGTAATGGGACCATCATGTTGTCACTGTGATGTTTGTAATGAGAACTGTCACACCGTCAGTGTGATGTTTGTAATGGGAACCGGCATGTTGTCACGGTGATGTCTGTAATGTGAACCGTCATGTTGTCACTGTGATGGCTGTAAGGGACCATCATGTTGTCACTATGATGTCTGTAATGTGAACTGTCACACTGTCAATGTGATGTCTGTAATGGGACCATCATATTGTCACTGTGATGTCTGTAATGAGAGCAGTCACACTGTCAGTGTGTTGTCTGAAAAGGGAACCGTCTTGTTCTCTAAGTGATATCTGTAATGGGAACCGCCATATTGTCAGTGTGATGTCCGTAATGGGTCCATCATGTGGTCACTGTAATATCTGTAATGGAAACGTCATGATGTCACTGCGATGTCTGTAATGGGACCATCATGTTGTCACTGTGGTGTCTGTAATGGGAACTGTCTTGTTGTCACTGTGATGTCTGTAATGGGGCCATCATGCTGTCAGTGTGATGTCTGTAATTGGAACAGTCATATTGTCAGTGTGATGTCTGTTATGGAAACGTCATGTTGTCACTGTGAGTTATGTCATGAGAATTGTCAGACTGTCAGTGTGATGTCTGTAATGGGACCATCCTGTTGTCACTGTCATGTCTGTAATGAGAACTACCAAACTGTCAGTGTGTGTCTGTAATGGGCACCGTCTTGCTGTCACCGTGATATCTGTAATGGGAACTGTCACACTGTCAGTGTGATGTCTGTAATGGGACAATCATGTTTCACAGTGATGTCTGTAATGGGAACTGTCACACTGTCAGTGTGATGACTGTAATGGGACAATCATGTTGTCTCTGTGATGTCTGTAATGGGTACAGTCTTGTTGTCACTGTTATGTCTGTAATGGGTCAATCATGTGGTCACTGAGGTGTCTGTAATGGGAACAGTCATATTGTCAGGATGATGTCTGTTATGGAAACGTCATGTTGTCACTGTGAGCTATGTCATGAGAACTGTCAGACTGTCAGTGTGATGTCTGTAATGGGACCATCCTGTTGTCACTGTCATATCTGTAATGAGAACTGCCACACTGTCAGTGTGATGTCTGTAATGGGAACCGTCTTGTTGTCACTGTGATGTCTGTAATGGGACCATCAGGTGATCACTGTAATACTGTCATCAGAACAGTCACACTGCCAGTGTGATGTCTGTAATGGGACGATCATGTTGTCACTGTGATGTCTGTAATGGGAACAGTCACATTGTCAGTGTGATGTCTGTAATGGAAACGTCTTGTTGTCACTGTGATATCTGTACTGAGAACTGTCCCACTCTGAGTGTGATGTCTGTAATGGGAACAATCATGTTGTCACTGTTATGTCTGTGATGGGATCATCATGTAGTCACTGTGATGTCTGTAATGCGATCTATCTGACTGTCAGTGTGATATCTGTAATGGGAACCGTCATGTTGTCACTGTGATGTCTGTAATGGGACCATCATGCTGTCAGAGTTATGTCTGTAATGTGAAATGTCTCACTGTCAGTGTGTTGTCTGTAATGGGAACCGTGTTGTTGTCACTGTGATGTTTTTAATGGGAAACGTCATGTTCGCAGTGCGATGTCTGTAATGGGACCATCATGTTGTCACTGTGATGTCAGTAATGAGAACTATCAGCCTTTCAGTGTGATGTCTGTAATGGGAGCATCATGTTGTCACTGTAATGTCTGTAATGAGATCTGTCCCAATGTCAGTGTGATAACTCTAATGGGAACCGTCATGTTGTCACTGCGATATCTGTAATGGGACCATCATGTTGTCACTGTGATGTTTGTAATGAGAACTGTCACACCGTCAGTGTGATGTTTGTAATGGGAACCGGCATGTTGTCACGGTGATGTCTGTAATGTGAACCGTCATGTTGTCACTGTGATGGCTGTAAGGGACCATCATGTTGTCACTATGATGTCTGTAATGTGAACTGTCACACTGTCAATGTGATGTCTGTAATGGGACCATCATATTGTCACTGTGATGTCTGTAATGAGAGCAGTCACACTGTCAGTGTGTTGTCTGAAAAGGGAACCGTCTTGTTCTCTAAGTGATATCTGTAATGGGAACCGCCATATTGTCAGTGTGATGTCCGTAATGGGTCCATCATGTGGTCACTGTAATATCTGTAATGGAAACGTCATGATGTCACTGCGATGTCTGTAATGGGACCATCATGTTGTCACTGTGGTGTCTGTAATGGGAACTGTCTTGTTGTCACTGTTATGTCTGTAATGGGTCAATCATGTTGTCACTGTGGTGTCTGTAATGGGAACAGACATATTGTCAGTGTGATGTCTGTTATGGAAACGTCATGTTGTCACTCTGAGTTATGTCATGAGAATTGTCAGACTGTCAGTGTGATGTCTGTAATGGGACCATCATGTTGTCACTGTGATATCTGTAATGAGAACTACCACATTGTCAGTGTGGTGTCTGGAACTGGAACTCTCATGTTTTCAGTGTGCTGTTTGTAATGGGACCAACATGGATCATAATGTTGTCACTGTGATATCTGTAATGGACAACGTCTTGTTCTCACTGTTATGTCTGTAATGGGACAATCATGTTTCACAGTGATGTCTGTAATGGGAACTGTCACACTGTCAGTGTGATGACTGTAATGGGACAATCATGTTGTCACTGCGATGTCTGTAATGGGAACAGTCACATTGTCAGTGTGATGTCTGTAATGGAAACGTCATGTTGTCACTGTGATACCTGTACTGAGAACTGTCCCACTCTGAGTGTGATGTCTGTAATGGGAACAATCATGTTGTCACTGCTATGTCTGTGATGGGATCATCATGTTGTCACTGTGATGTCTGTAATGCGATCTATCTGACTGTCAGTGTGATGTCTGTAATGGGTAAGGTCATGTTGTCACTGTGATGTATGTAATTGGAACAGTCACATTGTCAGTGTGATGTCTGTATTGGGAAACGGCATGTTGTCACTGTGATGCCTGTAATGAGAACCGTCATATTGTCAGTGTGATGTCTGTAATGGGACCATCATGTGGTCACTGTAACGTCTGTAATGAGGACTGTCACACTGTCAGTGTGATGTCTGTAATGGGCAATCATGTTGTCACTGTGATTTTTGTACTGAGAACTGTCACACTGTCACTGTGATGTCTGTAATGGGAACCGTCATGTTGTCACTGTGATGGCTGTAAGGGACCATCATGTTGTCACTATGATGTCTGTAATGTGAACTGTCACACTGTCAATGTGATGTCTGTAATGGGACCATCATATTGTCACTGTGATGTATGTAATGAGAGCTGTCACACTGTCAGTGTTTTGTCTGTAATGGGAACCGTCTTGTTGTCACCGTGATGTCTGTAATGGGAACAGTCGCACTGTCAGTGTGATGTCTGTAATGGGACAATTATGTTTCACAGTGATGTCTGTAATGGGAACTCTCACACTGTCAGTGTGATGACTGTAATGGGTCAATCCTGTTGTCTCTGTGATGTCTGTAATGGGAACAGTCACATTGTCAGTGTGATGTCTGTAATGGAAACGTCATGTTGTCACTGTGATGTCTGTAATGTGAACTGTCACACTGTCAGTGTTTTGTCTGTAATGGGAACCGTCTTATTGTCACCGTGATGTCTGTAATGGGAACTGTCACACTGTCAGTGTGATGTCTGTAATGGGACAATCATGTTTCACAGTGATGTCTGTAATGGGAACTGTCAAACTGTCAGTGTGATGACTGTAATGGGTCAATCCTGTTGTCTCCGTGATGTCTGTAATGGGAACAGTCACATTGTCAGTGTGATGTCTGTAATGGAAACGTCATGTTGTCACTGTGATGTCTGTAATGTGAACTGTCACACTCTGAGTGTGATGTCTGTAATGGGAACAATCATGTTGTCACTGCTATGTCTGTGATGGGATCATCATGTTGTCACTGTGATGTCTGTAATGCGATCTATCTGACTGTCAGTGTGATGTCTGTAATGGGTAAGGTCATGTTGTCACTGTGATGTATGTAATTGGAACAGTCACATTGTCAGTGTGATGTCTGTATTGGGAAACGGCATGTTGTCACTGTGATGCCTGTAATGAGAACCGTCATATTGTCAGTGTGATGTCTGTAATGGGACCATCATGTGGTCACTGTAACGTCTGTAATGAGGACTGTCACACTGTCAGTGTGATGTCTGTAATGGGCAATCATGTTGTCACTGTGATTTTTGTACTGAGAACTGTCACACTGTCAATGTGATGTCTGTAATGGGACCATCATATTGTCACTGTGATGTATGTAATGAGAGCTGTCACACAGTCAGTGTTTTGTCTGTAATGGGAACCGTCTTGTTGTCACCGTGATGTCTGTAATGGGAACTGTCACACTGTCAGTGTGATGTCTGTAATGGGACAATCATGTTTCACAGTGATGTCTGTAATGGGAACTGTCACACTGTCAGTGTGATGACTGTAATGGGTCAATCCTGTTGTCTCTGTGATGTCTGTAATGGGAACAGTCACATTGTCAGTGTGATGTCTGTAATGGAAACGTCATGTTGTCACTGTGATGTCTGTAATGGGAATTGTCACAATGTCAGTGTGATGTCTCTAATGGGAATCATCATGTTCTCACTGCGATGTCTGTAATGGGACCATCATGTTGTCACTGTGATGTCTGTAATGAGAACTGTCACTGTCATTGTGATATCTATAATGGGAACCGGCATGTTGTCACTGTGATGTTTGTAATGGGAACCGTCATGTTGTCACTGTAATGGCTGTAAGGGACCATCATGTTGTCACTATGATGTCTGTAATGAGAACTAGCACACTGTCAATGTGATGTCTGTAATGGGTACAGTCTTGTTGTCACTGTTATGTCTGTAATGGGTCAATCATGTGGTCACTGAGGTGTCTGTAATGGGAACAGTCATATTGTCAGGGTGATGTCTGTTATGGAAACGTCATGTTGTCACTGTGAGCTATGTCATGAGAACTGTCAGACTGTCAGTGTGATGTCTGTAATGGGACCATCCTGTTGTCACTGTCATATCTGTAATGAGAACTGCCACACTGTCAGTGTGATGTCTGTAATGGGAACCGTCTTGTTGTCACTGTGATGTCTGTAATGGGACCATCAGGTGATCACTGTAATACTGTCATCAGAACAGTCACACTGCCAGTGTGATGTCTGTAATGGGACGATCATGTTGTCACTGTGATGTCTGTAATGGGAACAGTCACATTGTCAGTGTGATGTCTGTAATGGAAACGTCTTGTTGTCACTGTGATATCTGTACTGAGAACTGTCCCACTCTGAGTGTGATGTCTGTAATGGGAACAATCATGTTGTCACTGTTATGTCTGTGATGGGATCATCATGTAGTCACTGTGATGTCTGTAATGCGATCTATCTGACTGTCAGTGTGATATCTGTAATGGGAACCGTCATGTTGTCACTGTGATGTCTGTAATGGGACCATCATGCTGTCAGAGTTATGTCTGTAATGTGAAATGTCTCACTGTCAGTGTGTTGTCTGTAATGGGAACCGTGTTGTTGTCACTGTGATGTTTTTAATGGGAAACGTCATGTTCGCAGTGCGATGTCTGTAATGGGACCATCATGTTGTCACTGTGATGTCAGTAATGAGAACTATCAGCCTTTCAGTGTGATGTCTGTAATGGGAGCATCATGTTGTCACTGTAATGTCTGTAATGAGATCTGTCCCAATGTCAGTGTGATAACTCTAATGGGAACCGTCATGTTGTCACTGCGATATCTGTAATGGGACCATCATGTTGTCACTGTGATGTTTGTAATGAGAACTGTCACACCGTCAGTGTGATGTTTGTAATGGGAACCGGCATGTTGTCACGGTGATGTCTGTAATGTGAACCGTCATGTTGTCACTGTGATGGCTGTAAGGGACCATCATGTTGTCACTATGATGTCTGTAATGTGAACTGTCACACTGTCAATGTGATGTCTGTAATGGGACCATCATATTGTCACTGTGATGTCTGTAATGAGAGCAGTCACACTGTCAGTGTGTTGTCTGAAAAGGGAACCGTCTTGTTCTCTAAGTGATATCTGTAATGGGAACCGCCATATTGTCAGTGTGATGTCCGTAATGGGTCCATCATGTGGTCACTGTAATATCTGTAATGGAAACGTCATGATGTCACTGCGATGTCTGTAATGGGACCATCATGTTGTCACTGTGGTGTCTGTAATGGGAACTGTCTTGTTGTCACTGTTATGTCTGTAATGGGTCAATCATGTTGTCACTGTGGTGTCTGTAATGGGAACAGACATATTGTCAGTGTGATGTCTGTTATGGAAACGTCATGTTGTCACTCTGAGTTATGTCATGAGAATTGTCAGACTGTCAGTGTGATGTCTGTAATGGGACCATCATGTTGTCACTGTGATATCTGTAATGAGAACTACCACATTGTCAGTGTGGTGTCTGGAACTGGAACTCTCATGTTTTCAGTGTGCTGCTTGTAATGGGACCAACATGGATCATAATGTTGTCACTGTGATATCTGTAATGGACAACGTCTTGTTCTCACTGTTATGTCTGTAATGGGACAATCATGTTTCACAGTGATGTCTGTAATGGGAACTGTCACACTGTCAGTGTGATGACTGTAATGGGACAATCATGTTGTCACTGCGATGTCTGTAATGGGAACAGTCACATTGTCAGTGTGATGTCTGTAATGGAAACGTCATGTTGTCACTGTGATACCTGTACTGAGAACTGTCCCACTCTGAGTGTGATGTCTGTAATGGGAACAATCATGTTGTCACTGCTATGTCTGTGATGGGATCATCATGTTGTCACTGTGATGTCTGTAATGCGATCTATCTGACTGTCAGTGTGATGTCTGTAATGGGTAAGGTCATGTTGTCACTGTGATGTATGTAATTGGAACAGTCACATTGTCAGTGTGATGTCTGTATTGGGAAACGGCATGTTGTCACTGTGATGCCTGTAATGAGAACCGTCATATTGTCAGTGTGATGTCTGTAATGGGACCATCATGTGGTCACTGTAACGTCTGTAATGAGGACTGTCACACTGTCAGTGTGATGTCTGTAATGGGCAATCATGTTGTCACTGTGATTTTTGTACTGAGAACTGTCACACTGTCACTGTGATGTCTGTAATGGGAACCGTCATGTTGTCACTGTGATGGCTGTAAGGGACCATCATGTTGTCACTATGATGTCTGTAATGTGAACTGTCACACTGTCAATGTGATGTCTGTAATGGGACCATCATATTGTCACTGTGATGTATGTAATGAGAGCTGTCACACTGTCAGTGTTTTGTCTGTAATGGGAACCGTCTTGTTGTCACCGTGATGTCTGTAATGGGAACAGTCACACTGTCAGTGTGATGTCTGTAATGGGACAATCATGTTTCACAGTGATGTCTGTAATGGGAACTCTCACACTGTCAGTGTGATGACTGTAATGGGTCAATCCTGTTGTCTCTGTGATGTCTGTAATGGGAACAGTCACATTGTCAGTGTGATGTCTGTAATGGAAACGTCATGTTGTCACTGTGATGTCTGTAATGTGAACTGTCACACTGTCAGTGTTTTGTCTGTAATGGGAACCGTCTTATTGTCACCGTGATGTCTGTAATGGGAACTGTCACACTGTCAGTGTGATGTCTGTAATGGGACAATCATGTTTCACAGTGATGTCTGTAATGGGAACTGTCACACTGTCAGTGTGATGACTGTAACGGGTCAATCCTGTTGTCTCCGTGATGTCTGTAATGGGAACAGTCACATTGTCAGTGTGATGTCTGTAATGGAAACGTCATGTTGTCACTGTGATGTCTGTAATGTGAACTGTCACACTCTGAGTGTGATGTCTGTAATGGGAACAATCATGTTGTCACTGCTATGTCTGTGATGGGATCATCATGTTGTCACTGTGATGTCTGTAATGCGATCTATCTGACTGTCAGTGTGATGTCTGTAATGGGTAAGGTCATGTTGTCACTGTGATGTATGTAATTGGAACAGTCACATTGTCAGTGTGATGTCTGTATTGGGAAACGGCATGTTGTCACTGTGATGCCTGTAATGAGAACCGTCATATTGTCAGTGTGATGTCTGTAATGGGACCATCATGTGGTCACTGTAACGTCTGTAATGAGGACTGTCACACTGTCAGTGTGATGTCTGTAATGGGCAATCATGTTGTCACTGTGATTTTTGTACTGAGAACTGTCACACTGTCAATGTGATGTCTGTAATGGGACCATCATATTGTCACTGTGATGTATGTAATGAGAGCTGTCACACTGTCAGTGTTTTGTCTGTAATGGGAACCGTCTTGTTGTCACCGTGATGTCTGTAATGGGAACTGTCACACTGTCAGTGTGATGTCTGTAATGGGACAATCATGTTTCACAGTGATGTCTGTAATGGGAACTGTCACACTGTCAGTGTGATGACTGTAATGGGTCAATCCTGTTGTCTCTGTGATGTCTGTAATGGGAACAGTCACATTGTCAGTGTGATGTCTGTAATGGAAACGTCATGTTGTCACTGTGATGTCTGTAATGGGAACTGTCACAATGTCAGTGTGATGTCTCTAATGGGAATCATCATGTTCTCACTGCGATGTCTGTAATGGGACCATCATGTTGTCACTGTGATGTCTGTAATGAGAACTGTCACTGTCATTGTGATATCTATAATGGGAACCGGCATGTTGTCACTGTGATGTTTGTAATGGGAACCGTCATGTTGTCACTGTAATGGCTGTAAGGGACCATCATGTTGTCACTATGATGTCTGTAATGAGAACTATCACACTGTCAATGTGATGTCTGTAATGGGTACAGTCTTGTTGTCACTGTTATGTCTGTAATGGGTCAATCATGTGGTCACTGAGGTGTCTGTAATGGGAACAGTCATATTGTCAGGGTGATGTCTGTTATGGAAACGTCATGTTGTCACTGTGAGCTATGTCATGAGAACTGTCAGACTGTCAGTGTGATGTCTGTAATGGGACCATCCTGTTGTCACTGTCATATCTGTAATGAGAACTGCCACACTGTCAGTGTGATGTCTGTAATGGGAACCGTCTTGTTGTCACTGTGATGTCTGTAATGGGACCATCAGGTGATCACTGTAATACTGTCATCAGAACAGTCACAATGCCAGTGTGATGTCTGTAATGGGACGATCATGTTGTCACTGTGATGTCTGTAATGGGAACAGTCACATTGTCAGTGTGATGTCTGTAATGGGTCCATCATGTGGTCACTGTAATATCTGTAATGGAAACGTCATGATGTCACTGCGATGTCTGTAATGGGACCATCACGTTGTCACTGTGGTGTCTGTAATGGGAACTGTCTTGTTGTCACTGTTATGTCTGTAATGGGTCAATCATGTTGTCACTGTGGTGTCTGTAATGGGAACAGACATATTGTCAGTGTGATGTCTGTTATGGAAACGTCATGTTGTCACTCTGAGTTATGTCATGAGAATTGTCAGACTGTCAGTGTGATGTCTGTAATGGGACCATCATGTTGTCACTGTGATATCTGTAATGAGAACTACCACATTGTCAGTGTGGTGTCTGGAACTGGAACTCTCATGTTTTCAGTGTGCTGTTTGTAATGGGACCAACATGGATCATAATGTTGTCACTGTGATATCTGTAATGGACAACGTCTTGTTCTCACTGTTATGTCTGTAATGGGACAATCATGTTTCACAGTGATGTCTGTAATGGGAACAGTCACATTGTCAGTGTGATGTCTGTAATGGAAACGTCATGTTGTCACTGTGATGTCTGTAATGGGAACAGTCACATTGTCAGTGTGATGTCTGTAATGGAAACGTCATGTTGTCACTGTGATACCTGTACTGAGAACTGTCCCACTCTGAGTGTGATGTCTGTAATGGGAACAATCATGTTGTCACTGCTATGTCTGTGATGGGATCATCATGTTGTCACTGTGATGTCTGTAATGCGATCTATCTGACTGTCAGTGTGATGTCTGTAATGGGTAAGGTCATGTTGTCACTGTGATGTATGTAATTGGAACAGTCACATTGTCAGTGTGATGTCTGTATTGGGAAACGGCATGTTGTCACTGTGATGCCTGTAATGAGAACCGTCATATTGTCAGTGTGATGTCTGTAATGGGACCATCATGTGGTCACTGTAACGTCTGTAATGAGGACTGTCACACTGTCAGTGTGATGTCTGTAATGGGCAATCATGTTGTCACTGTGATTTTTGTACTGAGAACTGTCACACTGTCACTGTGATGTCTGTAATGGGAACCGTCATGTTGTCACTGTGATGGCTGTAAGGGACCATCATGTTGTCACTATGATGTCTGTAATGTGAACTGTCACACTGTCAATGTGATGTCTGTAATGGGACCATCATATTGTCACTGTGATGTATGTAATGAGAGCTGTCACACTGTCAGTGTTTTGTCTGTAATGGGAACCGTCTTATTGTCACCGTGATGTCTGTAATGGGAACTGTCACTCTGTCAGTGTGATGTCTGTAATGGGACAATCATGTTTCACAGTGATGTCTGTAATGGGAACTGTCACACTGTCAGTGTGATGACTGTAATGGGTCAATCCTGATGTCTCCGTGATGTCTGTAATGGGAACAGTCACATTGTCAGTGTGATGTCTGTAATGGAAACGTCATGTTGTCACTGTGATGTCTGTAATGTGAACTGTCACACTCTGAGTGTGATGTCTGTAATGGGAACAATCATGTTGTCACTGCTATGTCTGTGATGGGATCATCATGTTGTCACTGTGATGTCTGTAATGCGATCTATCAGACTGTCAGTGTGATGTCTGTAATGGGTAAGGTCATGTTGTCACTGTGATGTATGTAATTGGAACAGTCACATTGTCAGTGTGATGTCTGTATTGGGAAACGGCATGTTGTCACTGTGATGCCTGTAATGAGAACCGTCATATTGTCAGTGTGATGTCTGTAATGGGACCATCATGTGGTCACTGTAACGTCTGTAATGAGGACTGTCACACTGTCAGTGTGATGTCTGTAATGGGCAATCATGTTGTCACTGTGATTTTTGTACTGAGAACTGTCACACTGTCAATGTGATGTCTGTAATGGGACCATCATATTGTCACTGTGATGTATGTAATGAGAGCTGTCACACTGTCAGTGTTTTGTCTGTAATGGGAACCGTCTTGTTGTCACCGTGATGTCTGTAATGGGAACTGTCACACTGTCAGTGTGATGACTGTAATGGGTCAATCCTGTTGTCTCTGTGATGTCTGTAATGGGAACAGTCACATTGTCAGTGTGATGTCTGTAATGGAAACGTCATGTTGTCACTGTGATGTCTGTAATGTGAACTGTCACACTGTCAGTGTTTTGTCTGTAATGGGAACCGTCTTGTTGTCACCGTGAGGTCTGTAATGGGAACTGTCACACTGTCAGTGTGATGTCTGTAATGGGACAATCATATTTCACAGTGATGTCTGTAATGGGAACTGTCACACTGTCAGTGTGATGACTGTAATGGGTCAATCCTGTTGTCTCCGTGATGTCTGTAATGGGAACAGTCACATTGTCAGTGTGATGTCTGTAATGGAAACGTCATGTTGTCACTGTGATGTCTGTAATGTGAACTGTCACACTGTCAATGTGATGTCTGTAATGGGACCATCATATTGTCACTGTGATGTCTGTAATGGGAACTGTCACAATGTCAGTGTGATGTCTCTAATGGGAATCATCATGTTCTCACTGCGATGTCTGTAATGGGACCATCATGTTGTCACTGTGATGTCTGTAATGAGAACTGTCACTGTCATTGTGATATCTATAATGGGAACCGGCATGTTGTCACTGTGATGTTTGTAATGGGAACCGTCATGTTGTCACTGTAATGGCTGTAAGGGACCATCATGTTGTCACTATGATGTCTGTAATGAGAACTATCACACTGTCAATGTGATGTCTGTAATGGGTACAGTCTTGTTGTCACTGTTATGTCTGTAATGGGTCAATCATGTGGTCACTGAGGTGTCTGTAATGGGAACAGTCATATTGTCAGGGTGATGTCTGTTATGGAAACGTCATGTTGTCACTGTGAGCTATGTCATGAGAACTGTCAGACTGTCAGTGTGATGTCTGTAATGGGACCATCCTGTTGTCACTGTCATATCTGTAATGAGAACTGCCACACTGTCAGTGTGATGTCTGTAATGGGAACCGTCTTGTTGTCACTGTGATGTCTGTAATGGGACCATCAGGTGATCACTGTAATACTGTCATCAGAACAGTCACACTGCCAGTGTGATGTCTGTAATGGGACGATCATGTTGTCACTGTGATGTCTGTAATGGGAACAGTCACATTGTCAGTGTGATGTCTGTAATGGAAACGTCTTGTTGTCACTGTGATATCTGTACTGAGAACTGTCCCACTCTGAGTGTGATGTCTGTAATGGGAACAATCATGTTGTCACTGTTATGTCTGTGATGGGATCATCATGTAGTCACTGTGATGTCTGTAATGCGATCTATCTGACTGTCAGTGTGATATCTGTAATGGGAACCGTCATGTTGTCACTGTGATGTCTGTAATGGGACCATCATGCTGTCAGAGTTATGTCTGTAATGTGAAATGTCTCACTGTCAGTGTGTTGTCTGTAATGGGAACCGTGTTGTTGTCACTGTGATGTTTTTAATGGGAAACGTCATGTTCGCAGTGCGATGTCTGTAATGGGACCATCATGTTGTCACTGTGATGTCAGTAATGAGAACTATCAGCCTTTCAGTGTGATGTCTGTAATGGGAGCATCATGTTGTCACTGTAATGTCTGTAATGAGATCTGTCCCAATGTCAGTGTGATAACTCTAATGGGAACCGTCATGTTGTCACTGCGATATCTGTAATGGGACCATCATGTTGTCACTGTGATGTTTGTAATGAGAACTGTCACACCGTCAGTGTGATGTTTGTAATGGGAACCGGCATGTTGTCACGGTGATGTCTGTAATGTGAACCGTCATGTTGTCACTGTGATGGCTGTAAGGGACCATCATGTTGTCACTATGATGTCTGTAATGTGAACTGTCACACTGTCAATGTGATGTCTGTAATGGGACCATCATATTGTCACTGTGATGTCTGTAATGAGAGCAGTCACACTGTCAGTGTGTTGTCTGAAAAGGGAACCGTCTTGTTCTCTAAGTGATATCTGTAATGGGAACCGCCATATTGTCAGTGTGATGTCCGTAATGGGTCCATCATGTGGTCACTGTAATATCTGTAATGGAAACGTCATGATGTCACTGCGATGTCTGTAATGGGACCATCATGTTGTCACTGTGGTGTCTGTAATGGGAACTGTCTTGTTGTCACTGTTATGTCTGTAATGGGTCAATCCTGTTGTCTCTGTGATGTCTGTAATGGGAACAGTCACATTGTCAGTGTGATGTCTGTAATGGAAACGTCATGCTGTCACTGTGATGTCTGTAATGTGAACTGTCACACTGTCAGTGTTTTGTCTGTAATGGGAACCGTCTTGTTGTCACCGTGATGTCTGTAATGGGAACTGTCACACTGTCAGTGTGATGTCTGTAATGGGACAATCATATTTCACAGTGATGTCTGTAATGGGAACTGTCACACTGTCAGTGTGATGACTGTAATGGGTCAATCCTGTTGTCTCTGTGATGTCTGTAATGGGAACAGTCACATTGTCAGTGTGATGTCTGTAATGGAAACGTCATGTTGTCACTGTGATGTCTGTAATGGGAATTGTCACAATGTCAGTGTGATGTCTCTAATGGGAATCATCATGTTCTCACTGCGATGTCTGTAATGGGACCATCATGTTGTCACTGTGATGTCTGTAATGAGAACTGTCACTGTCATTGTGATATCTATAATGGGAACCGGCATGTTGTCACTGTGATGTTTGTAATGGGAACCGTCATGTTGTCACTGTAATGGCTGTAAGGGACCATCATGTTGTCACTATGATGTCTGTAATGAGAACTATCACACTGTCAATGTGATGTCTGTAATGGGTACAGTCTTGTTGTCACTGTTATGTCTGTAATGGGTCAATCATGTGGTCACTGAGGTGTCTGTAATGGGAACAGTCATATTGTCAGGGTGATGTCTGTTATGGAAACGTCATGTTGTCACTGTGAGCTATGTCATGAGAACTGTCAGACTGTCAGTGTGATGTCTGTAATGGGACCATCCTGTTGTCACTGTCATATCTGTAATGAGAACTGCCACACTGTCAGTGTGATGTCTGTAATGGGAACCGTCTTGTTGTCACTGTGATGTCTGTAATGGGACCATCAGGTGATCACTGTAATACTGTCATCAGAACAGTCACAATGCCAGTGTGATGTCTGTAATGGGACGATCATGTTGTCACTGTGATGTCTGTAATGGGAACAGTCACATTGTCAGTGTGATGTCTGTAATGGGTCCATCATGTGGTCACTGTAATATCTGTAATGGAAACGTCATGATGTCACTGCGATGTCTGTAATGGGACCATCACGTTGTCACTGTGGTGTCTGTAATGGGAACTGTCTTGTTGTCACTGTTATGTCTGTAATGGGTCAATCATGTTGTCACTGTGGTGTCTGTAATGGGAACAGACATATTGTCAGTGTGATGTCTGTTATGGAAACGTCATGTTGTCACTCTGAGTTATGTCATGAGAATTGTCAGACTGTCAGTGTGATGTCTGTAATGGGACCATCATGTTGTCACTGTGATATCTGTAATGAGAACTACCACATTGTCAGTGTGGTGTCTGGAACTGGAACTCTCATGTTTTCAGTGTGCTGTTTGTAATGGGACCAACATGGATCATAATGTTGTCACTGTGATATCTGTAATGGACAACGTCTTGTTCTCACTGTTATGTCTGTAATGGGACAATCATGTTTCACAGTGATGTCTGTAATGGGAACAGTCACATTGTCAGTGTGATGTCTGTAATGGAAACGTCATGTTGTCACTGTGATGTCTGTAATGGGAACAGTCACATTGTCAGTGTGATGTCTGTAATGGAAACGTCATGTTGTCACTGTGATACCTGTACTGAGAACTGTCCCACTCTGAGTGTGATGTCTGTAATGGGAACAATCATGTTGTCACTGCTATGTCTGTGATGGGATCATCATGTTGTCACTGTGATGTCTGTAATGCGATCTATCTGACTGTCAGTGTGATGTCTGTAATGGGTAAGGTCATGTTGTCACTGTGATGTATGTAATTGGAACAGTCACATTGTCAGTGTGATGTCTGTATTGGGAAACGGCATGTTGTCACTGTGATGCCTGTAATGAGAACCGTCATATTGTCAGTGTGATGTCTGTAATGGGACCATCATGTGGTCACTGTAACGTCTGTAATGAGGACTGTCACACTGTCAGTGTGATGTCTGTAATGGGCAATCATGTTGTCACTGTGATTTTTGTACTGAGAACTGTCACACTGTCACTGTGATGTCTGTAATGGGAACCGTCATGTTGTCACTGTGATGGCTGTAAGGGACCATCATGTTGTCACTATGATGTCTGTAATGTGAACTGTCACACTGTCAATGTGATGTCTGTAATGGGACCATCATATTGTCACTGTGATGTATGTAATGAGAGCTGTCACACTGTCAGTGTTTTGTCTGTAATGGGAACCGTCTTGTTGTCACCGTGATGTCTGTAATGGGAACAGTCACACTGTCAGTGTGATGTCTGTAATGGGACAATCATGTTTCACAGTGATGTCTGTAATGGGAACTCTCACACTGTCAGTGTGATGACTGTAATGGGTCAATCCAGTTGTCTCTGTGATGTCTGTAATGGGAACAGTCACATTGTCAGTGTGATGTCTGTAATGGAAACGTCATGTTGTCACTGTGATGTCTGTAATGTGAACTGTCACACTGTCAGTGTTTTGTCTGTAATGGGAACCGTCTTATTGTCACCGTGATGTCTGTAATGGGAACTGTCACTCTGTCAGTGTGATGTCTGTAATGGGACAATCATGTTTCACAGTGATGTCTGTAATGGGAACTGTCACACTGTCAGTGTGATGACTGTAATGGGTCAATCCTGATGTCTCCGTGATGTCTGTAATGGGAACAGTCACATTGTCAGTGTGATGTCTGTAATGGAAACGTCATGTTGTCACTGTGATGTCTGTAATGTGAACTGTCACACTCTGAGTGTGATGTCTGTAATGGGAACAATCATGTTGTCACTGCTATGTCTGTGATGGGATCATCATGTTGTCACTGTGATGTCTGTAATGCGATCTATCAGACTGTCAGTGTGATGTCTGTAATGGGTAAGGTCATGTTGTCACTGTGATGTATGTAATTGGAACAGTCACATTGTCAGTGTGATGTCTGTATTGGGAAACGGCATGTTGTCACTGTGATGCCTGTAATGAGAACCGTCATATTGTCAGTGTGATGTCTGTAATGGGACCATCATGTGGTCACTGTAACGTCTGTAATGAGGACTGTCACACTGTCAGTGTGATGTCTGTAATGGGCAATCATGTTGTCACTGTGATTTTTGTACTGAGAACTGTCACACTGTCAATGTGATGTCTGTAATGGGACCATCATATTGTCACTGTGATGTATGTAATGAGAGCTGTCACACTGTCAGTGTTTTGTCTGTAATGGGAACCGTCTTGTTGTCACCGTGATGTCTGTAATGGGAACTGTCACACTGTCAGTGTGATGACTGTAATGGGTCAATCCTGTTGTCTCTGTGATGTCTGTAATGGGAACAGTCACATTGTCAGTGTGATGTCTGTAATGGAAACGTCATGTTGTCACTGTGATGTCTGTAATGTGAACTGTCACACTGTCAGTGTTTTGTCTGTAATGGGAACCGTCTTGTTGTCACCGTGAGGTCTGTAATGGGAACTGTCACACTGTCAGTGTGATGTCTGTAATGGGACAATCATATTTCACAGTGATGTCTGTAATGGGAACTGTCACACTGTCAGTGTGATGACTGTAATGGGTCAATCCTGTTGTCTCCGTGATGTCTGTAATGGGAACAGTCACATTGTCAGTGTGATGTCTGTAATGGAAACGTCATGTTGTCACTGTGATGTCTGTAATGTGAACTGTCACACTGTCAATGTGATGTCTGTAATGGGACCATCATATTGTCACTGTGATGTCTGTAATGGGAACTGTCACAATGTCAGTGTGATGTCTCTAATGGGAATCATCATGTTCTCACTGCGATGTCTGTAATGGGACCATCATGTTGTCACTGTGATGTCTGTAATGAGAACTGTCACTGTCATTGTGATATCTATAATGGGAACCGGCATGTT
Organism: Hypanus sabinus; assembly: GCF_030144855.1. Classification (NCBI taxonomy): domain Eukaryota; kingdom Metazoa; phylum Chordata; class Chondrichthyes; order Myliobatiformes; family Dasyatidae; genus Hypanus; species Hypanus sabinus. The sequence continues at coordinate 23,523,334 of NC_082736.1, read as the reverse complement.
GTCACTGTGATGTTTGTAATGGGAACCGTCATGTTGTCACTGTAATGGCTGTAAGGGACCATCATGTTGTCACTATGATGTCTGTAATGAGAACTATCACACTGTCAATGTGATGTCTGTAATGGGTACAGTCTTGTTGTCACTGTTATGTCTGTAATGGGTCAATCATGTGGTCACTGAGGTGTCTGTAATGGGAACAGTCATATTGTCAGGGTGATGTCTGTTATGGAAACGTCATGTTGTCACTGTGAGCTATGTCATGAGAACTGTCAGACTGTCAGTGTGATGTCTGTAATGGGACCATCCTGTTGTCACTGTCATATCTGTAATGAGAACTGCCACACTGTCAGTGTGATGTCTGTAATGGGAACCGTCTTGTTGTCACTGTGATGTCTGTAATGGGACCATCAGGTGATCACTGTAATACTGTCATCAGAACAGTCACACTGCCAGTGTGATGTCTGTAATGGGACGATCATGTTGTCACTGTGATGTCTGTAATGGGAACAGTCACATTGTCAGTGTGATGTCTGTAATGGAAACGTCTTGTTGTCACTGTGATATCTGTACTGAGAACTGTCCCACTCTGAGTGTGATGTCTGTAATGGGAACAATCATGTTGTCACTGTTATGTCTGTGATGGGATCATCATGTAGTCACTGTGATGTCTGTAATGCGATCTATCTGACTGTCAGTGTGATATCTGTAATGGGAACCGTCATGTTGTCACTGTGATGTCTGTAATGGGACCATCATGCTGTCAGAGTTATGTCTGTAATGTGAAATGTCTCACTGTCAGTGTGTTGTCTGTAATGGGAACCGTGTTGTTGTCACTGTGATGTTTTTAATGGGAAACGTCATGTTCGCAGTGCGATGTCTGTAATGGGACCATCATGTTGTCACTGTGATGTCAGTAATGAGAACTATCAGCCTTTCAGTGTGATGTCTGTAATGGGAGCATCATGTTGTCACTGTAATGTCTGTAATGAGATCTGTCCCAATGTCAGTGTGATAACTCTAATGGGAACCGTCATGTTGTCACTGCGATATCTGTAATGGGACCATCATGTTGTCACTGTGATGTTTGTAATGAGAACTGTCACACCGTCAGTGTGATGTTTGTAATGGGAACCGGCATGTTGTCACGGTGATGTCTGTAATGTGAACCGTCATGTTGTCACTGTGATGGCTGTAAGGGACCATCATGTTGTCACTATGATGTCTGTAATGTGAACTGTCACACTGTCAATGTGATGTCTGTAATGGGACCATCATATTGTCACTGTGATGTCTGTAATGAGAGCAGTCACACTGTCAGTGTGTTGTCTGAAAAGGGAACCGTCTTGTTCTCTAAGTGATATCTGTAATGGGAACCGCCATATTGTCAGTGTGATGTCCGTAATGGGTCCATCATGTGGTCACTGTAATATCTGTAATGGAAACGTCATGATGTCACTGCGATGTCTGTAATGGGACCATCATGTTGTCACTGTGGTGTCTGTAATGGGAACTGTCTTGTTGTCACTGTTATGTCTGTAATGGGTCAATCATGTTGTCACTGTGGTGTCTGTAATGGGAACAGACATATTGTCAGTGTGATGTCTGTTATGGAAACGTCATGTTGTCACTCTGAGTTATGTCATGAGAATTGTCAGACTGTCACTGTGATGTCTGTAATGAGAGCAGTCACACTGTCAGTGTGTTGTCTGAAAAGGGAACCGTCTTGTTCTCTAAGTGATGTCTGTAATGGGAACCGCCATATTGTCAGTGTGATGTCCGTAATGGGACCATCATGTGGTTACTGTAATATCTGTAATGGAAACGTCATGATGTCACTGCGATGTCTGTAATGGGACCATCATGTTGTCACTATGGTGTCTGTAATGGGAACAGTCATATTGTCAGTGTGATGTCTGTTATGGAAACGTCATGTTGTCACTCTGAGTTATGTCATGAGAATTGTCAGACTGTCAGTGTGATGTCTGTAATGGGACCATCATGTTGTCACTGTGATATCTGTAATGAGAACTACCACATTGTCAGTGTGGTGTCTGGAACTGGAACTCTCATGTTTTCAGTGTGCTGTTTGTAATGGGACCAACATGGATCATAATGTTGTCACTGTGATATCTGTAATGGACAACGTCTTGTTCTCACTGTTATGTCTGTAATGGGACAATCATGTTTCACAGTGATGTCTGTAATGGGAACTGTCACACTGTCAGTGTGATGACTGTAATGGGACAATCATGTTGTCACTGCGATGTCTGTAATGGGAACAGTCACATTGTCAGTGTGATGTCTGTAATGGAAACGTCATGTTGTCACTGTGATACCTGTACTGAGAACTGTCCCACTCTGAGTGTGATGTCTGTAATGGGAACAATCATGTTGTCACTGCTATGTCTGTGATGGGATCATCATGTTGTCACTGTGATGTCTGTAATGCGATCTATCTGACTGTCAGTGTGATGTCTGTAATGGGTAAGGTCATGTTGTCACTGTGATGTATGTAATTGGAACAGTCACATTGTCAGTGTGATGTCTGTATTGGGAAACGGCATGTTGTCACTGTGATGCCTGTAATGAGAACCGTCATATTGTCAGTGTGATGTCTGTAATGGGACCATCATGTGGTCACTGTAACGTCTGTAATGAGGACTGTCACACTGTCAGTGTGATGTCTGTAATGGGCAATCATGTTGTCACTGTGATTTTTGTACTGAGAACTGTCACACTGTCACTGTGATGTCTGTAATGGGAACCGTCATGTTGTCACTGTGATGGCTGTAAGGGACCATCATGTTGTCACTATGATGTCTGTAATGTGAACTGTCACACTGTCAATGTGATGTCTGTAATGGGACCATCATATTGTCACTGTGATGTATGTAATGAGAGCTGTCACACTGTCAGTGTTTTGTCTGTAATGGGAACCGTCTTGTTGTCACCGTGATGTCTGTAATGGGAACAGTCACACTGTCAGTGTGATGTCTGTAATGGGACAATCATGTTTCACAGTGATGTCTGTAATGGGAACTCTCACACTGTCAGTGTGATGACTGTAATGGGTCAATCCTGTTGTCTCTGTGATGTCTGTAATGGGAACAGTCACATTGTCAGTGTGATGTCTGTAATGGAAACGTCATGTTGTCACTGTGATGTCTGTAATGTGAACTGTCACACTGTCAGTGTTTTGTCTGTAATGGGAACCGTCTTATTGTCACCGTGATGACTGTAATGGGAACTGTCACACTGTCAGTGTGATGTCTGTAATGGGACAATCATGTTTCACAGTGATGTCTGTAATGGGAACTGTCACACTGTCAGTGTGATGACTGTAATGGGTCAATCCTGTTGTCTCCGTGATGTCTGTAATGGGAACAGTCACATTGTCAGTGTGATGTCTGTAATGGAAACGTCATGTTGTCACTGTGATGTCTGTAATGTGAACTGTCACACTCTGAGTGTGATGTCTGTAATGGGAACAATCATGTTGTCACTGCTATGTCTGTGATGGGATCATCATGTTGTCACTGTGATGTCTGTAATGCGATCTATCTGACTGTCAGTGTGATGTCTGTAATGGGTAAGGTCATGTTGTCACTGTGATGTATGTAATTGGAACAGTCACATTGTCAGTGTGATGTCTGTATTGGGAAACGGCATGTTGTCACTGTGATGCCTGTAATGAGAACCGTCATATTGTCAGTGTGATGTCTGTAATGGGACCATCATGTGGTCACTGTAACGTCTGTAATGAGGACTGTCACACTGTCAGTGTGATGTCTGTAATGGGCAATCATGTTGTCACTGTGATTTTTGTACTGAGAACTGTCACACTGTCAATGTGATGTCTGTAATGGGACCATCATATTGTCACTGTGATGTATGTAATGAGAGCTGTCACACTGTCAGTGTTTTGTCTGTAATGGGAACCGTCTTGTTGTCACCGTGATGTCTGTAATGGGAACTGTCACACTGTCAGTGTGATGTCTGTAATGGGACAATCATGTTTCACAGTGATGTCTGTAATGGGAACTGTCACACTGTCAGTGTGATGACTGTAATGGGTCAATCCTGTTGTCTCTGTGATGTCTGTAATGGGAACAGTCACATTGTCAGTGTGATGTCTGTAATGGAAACGTCATGTTGTCACTGTGATGTCTGTAATGTGAACTGTCACACTGTCAGTGTTTTGTCTGTAATGGGAACCGTCTTGTTGTCACCGTGATGTCTGTAATGGGAACTGTCACACTGTCAGTGTGATGTCTGTAATGGGACAATCATATTTCACAGTGATGTCTGTAATGGGAACTGTCACACTGTCAGTGTGATGACTGTAATGGGTCAATCCTGTTGTCTCCGTGATGTCTGTAATGGGAACAGTCACATTGTCAGTGTGATGTCTGTAATGGAAACGTCATGTTGTCACTGTGATGTCTGTAATGTGAACTGTCACACTGTCAATGTGATGTCTGTAATGGGACCATCATATTGTCACTGTGATGTCTGTAATGGGAACTGTCACAATGTCAGTGTGATGTCTCTAATGGGAATCATCATGTTCTCACTGCGATGTCTGTAATGGGACCATCATGTTGTCACTGTGATGTCTGTAATGAGAACTGTCACTGTCATTGTGATATCTATAATGGGAACCGGCATGTTGTCACTGTGATGTTTGTAATGGGAACCGTCATGTTGTCACTGTAATGGCTGTAAGGGACCATCATGTTGTCACTATGATGTCTGTAATGAGAACTATCACACTGTCAATGTGATGTCTGTAATGGGACCATCATATTGTCACTGTGATGTCTGTAATGAGAGCTGTCACACTCTGTGTGTTGTCTGTAATGGGAACCTTCCTGTTCTCACAGTGATGTCTGTAATGGGAATCGTCAGATTGTCAGTGTGATGTCTGTAATGGGACCCGTGACGTTGTCAGTGTGATGTCTGTAATGGGAACCTTGATGTTGTCAGTGTGGTGTCTGGGGTTGTTAATGCTTGGAGTGTCACTGCGTTGTGTCGTGGTTGGCACAATCGCTATTACAGTGCTAAACGTAAGATTGCAATTAGATTGCCACCGCCCTCTGTACGTCCTCCCTGCAAGTGCATGGGATGTGCGGTTAAGTTTCTGGACACGCTTTTTGGGACTACCCCTTTATGAAACAGCATTGGAGTGGGATACACAATGCCCTGCAAGACATCTTTAAATGTGAAATCCCCTTGGAGACTAAGACCATATATTTTGGATATATACCTCAAGAATGGTTGAAAAGTGATAAACATTTAATGAATAAACTGCTGGTTGCTAGTAAAAAACTCTTACTAGGAAATGGTTATCACAGGAGAGCCCAACTTTAAATGCATGGGTGGAATTTACAATGGACATTTACAAAGTGGAGAAGGTAACAGCATCTGTTAATCCTAAACTAGAAGAACTTGATTCATACTGGGACAAATGGTTTAATGCCTCATAGGCTTGATTTGATTCTTACAAATCAATGAATCTGTTGTAAACAAAAGATCACTCCCTACTTGTACGTAGTTGTTTCCTTTTGCTTGTTCTTTCTTTCCACCCTTTTCTATAAGTTTATACCCCAGATAAATACTTTGTGGAGATTTGTGACATATGTGATATATACATACAATGTCTGAAATACACCTTATGGAAATGTTTGATGATGAACTTCAATTTAAAAAATTACAAAAAACAATTTGTGGATATGCTAGGTTGACATTTTCACTTGCACACTACTCAATCCAATCCTTCCTGATTTGATGTGACACAAACAATGCATTTTTAAAGCAGTAGTTTCACTGACAAATAGAGCTCATCTTTATTATTAATGGGTCTCTCCCCGTGAATAACAGGTCTGTTTCGGACAACAGCACCGTATCAATGTTAGAGCAGTGACGGCAGTAACTGTAAATGTATCAGTAGATTGCCTGTAGCAGAACCCTGCACCCAGTGTTGTAACATCTGCAATGAGTCGCATCCCACGATGCCAGTAACTACGCACTCTCTCTCTAAAAGGGATAATCACGGGATTACAGGTGAAGACCACAGTTAAGTGGTGAGCACCGCACACGTAGAGCATTCTATGTGGTCCGAGTGTACCGGGTGTTGAGTTGGCCTGCATGTTCCTGTGATCGAGAGTAGATTTGTCCCCAGGTGCTCCGGTTTCCTCCCACATCCCGACCACCAGTGCCCTCGGCCCTCGAGAGCGTGGGCAAGGGGGCAGAATCGAGGCGGGAGCTGGGAAAAGGTTACAGAGAACACAAAATGGGGGAGGGAGCGCAAGTGGAGTGATAGTCTCAAAGTGCCGAATGGCCTCCAGCACAGGCAGATGTCACAGTGGTAATGAGGTGAGGGGCTGGCCGTTGGGGGTAGCTCAGTAACGAAGCAGAGACACTGGGTCCAGTGGGGATGATTTTTATTGTAAGACGCCACCTGGCACTGCAGATTCTATCAGTCTTGAGCGACCAGGTTCAGCTGACCTCACCAGCCCGCGGGAGGCCTCAGACCAGGCCCTCAGCGTGTCGAGCAAGGCTGCAACTCACTCCGGTGCCGTCCGGCTCCACCTTTAGACTCTTCACCACGCCGTCGTCAATCAGCATCACGAACCTGCCGAGAGACACGCAGTGAGGGCACGAACTGTGGTCAAAAACAAAGTGAGTGTCCCTCCACACCGTCACATCACACACTCCAGGGGTCAGACACAGAGTGAAGCTCCCTCCACACCGTCCCATCACACACTCCCGGGGTCAGACACTAGATGGCGCTCTCTCCACACCATCCCATCACACATTCCCGGGGTCAGACACAGAGTGAATCTCCCTCCACACCATCCCATCACACACTCCCGGGGTCAGACACAGAGTGAAGCTCCCTCCACACCGTCCCATCACACACTCCCGGGGTCAGACACTAGATGGCGCTCTCTCCACACTGTCCCATCACACACTCCCAGGGTCAGGAACAGAGTGAAGCTCCCTCCACACCGTCCCATCACACACTCCCGGGGTCAGACACTAGATGGCGCTCTCTCCACACCGTCCCATCACACACTCCCAGGGTCAGGAACAGAGTGAAGCTCCCTCCACACCGTCCCATCACACACTCCCGGGGTCAGACACAGAGTGAAGCTCCCTCTGCACCGTCCCATCACACACTCCCGGGGTCAGTCACAGAGTGAAGCTCCCTCCACACCGTCCCATCACACACTCCCGGGGTCAGACACAGAGTGAAGCTCCCTCCACACCGTCCCATCACACACTCCCGGGGTCAGACACAGAGTGAAGCTCCCTCCACACCGTCCCATCACACACTCCCGGGGTCAGACACAGAGTGAATCTCCCTCCACACCGTCCCATCACACAATCTCCCGGGGTCAGACACAGAGTGAAGCTCCCTCCACACCGTCCCATCACACAATCTCCCGGGGTCAGACACAGAGTGAATCTCCCTCCACACCGTCCCATCACACAATCTCCCGGGGTCAGACACAGAGTGAAGCTCCCTCCACACCGTCCCATCACACACTCCCGGGGTCAGACACAGAGTGAAGCTCCCTCCATACCGTCCCATCACACACTCCCGGGGTCAGACAGAGTGAAGCTCCCTCCACACCGTCCCATCACACACTCCCGGGGTCAGACACAGAGTGAATGAATCTCCCTCCGCACCGTCCCATCACACACTCCCGGGGTCAGACACTAGATGGCGCTCTCTCCACACAGTCCCATCACACACTCCCGGGGTCAGACACAGAGTGAAGCTCCCTCCACACCATCCCATCACACTCCTGGGGCCAGAGTGAAGCTCCCACTACACCGTCCCATCACACACTCCTGGGGTCAGACACAGAGTGAAGCTCCCTCCACACCGTCCCATCACACACTCCCGGGAACAGACACAGGGTGAATCTCCCTCTACACCGTCCCATCACACACTCCCGGGATCAGACACAGAGACTCCCTCTGTGACTCCCTCTACGTCATCTTACCACACTCTCCCATTTATTTACAAGGGAGGGTGAAGGAGTAGTGGGGAGGAATGATTGGAAACTTCCCTCTTTTCATTCCAGGGAGGTACAATTACTTCCACAGAATCTTCTGGGTTAATAATGACCCCGAGGTTCCTGAACATCAAATCGCTGTGGGAGGGCAGCAGGTGGCTTCACCAGAGAGTTACATATGAACAAACAGCTTCTATGGAAATACTGGATTGCTCATAATTGGGCACTTAGCCAGTACCAGTAAGTTCGATCTTGGCAGAGCGGCCACTGTGTGAGAGGACCAGTGTTGGAGTGGGGAATTGAGGCTTTGGGGAGGCATAGGCAGTAGGAAGCTTTTTTACCCCCTTTATTTCTTATTGAACATTTAGAGCGGTGGGGATGCCAAACAGGATAGTGGAATGCTCCTCTTGCGAGATGTGGGGAGGAATGGAGACAACCACGCCTGCAAGAAGTGCATCTAGCTGCAGCTCCTAACAATAATCGTGTGAAGGAGTCGAAGCTGGATGAACTCCGGATTATTTGGGAGGCTGAGGAGTTGACGGACTGGTGAGGGACACGGGAAAATGGGCGACTGTCAGGGAGCGAGAAGGGGTTTGGCAGCCAGTGCAGAGTACCCCCGTGGCCATTCCACTCAACGACAGGTATACCACCTCGGACACAAGTTGTGGGGGGGTGGGATTAGCCGAGCAGAGGTTAGGTCCCTGGCTCAGAAGAGAAAGGACGAGCTGATTGAGGATGCGTTAGTTAGGGGACTGTGGACGAGGACGAGGATGACTTGTTGCCTCCCAGATGTCAGGGCCAGGGCCGGCTCTGATCGAGTTCACAGCATTCTTATCAGCGCCCACACGTCACGGTCCACGCGCTCCCGATGATATGTGTAGGAGAAGTGACGAGGTTCTGCAAAATGAGTCCAGGGAGTTAGGTGATAAGGCAGGAACCCCAGGGCTGCGAATTCAGGATTGCTACCTGTTCAATGTGCTAGGCCAGAAGCTGGAAGATCACACAGTTTAGTTTGTGACTGAGGAGCTGGTGCAGAGGGGAGGGCTTCAGACTCTTGGATCACCGGGGTTCCTTCCAGGGAAGGTGGAACCCGCACGGAAGCAACTGAAGGTGGAGTGGAAAAATATCCCTGCGGGAAGGTTTAATCCTGAGGGCTTAAGCTGGAGTTAAGGGGGATGGGAACCACAGCGCCAGAACAGAGAGCAGAGAGGTTGTGGAGAACGATGCTGTTAAGCCAACATACGTCTTGAATCAAAAGGTCGAGCGTGGTGGGACGAATGTTCTGAGCTGCGTATATTCCAACGTAGGAAACGTGGATGGGCTCAGGGCACGCATCAGCACCTGGAATTATGACATTGTAGTCATTCGTGAGACTGGGTTACAGGGCTGGCAGCTCAGCATTCTGGGGTTAGAAACGGAGTGGGAGGGATAGGGAAAACGTCACGGCAGTGCTCAGTCAGGACGGACTGCAGAGCTCGTCTAGTGGAACTGAGGAATAAATAATATATGACCACCTTAATGGGATTACACTACAGACCTCCCAACAGTCAGCGGGAATTTAGAGGAACAAATTTGTAAAGAGATCGCAGACTATTATAAGTGTAAAGTTGTGACAGGTGATTTTAACTTTCCACATATTGACTGGGACTTCCAGACTGTAAAAGGACTGGATGGGATAGAGTTTGTTAAATGTATTCAGGGAAGTAGACGTCCCAACAAGAGAGGGTGCAATACTTGGATCTCCTAATGGGGAATGAGACAGGGCAGGTGACAGAAGGAAACACTCTGCACCTAGTGATCACGATGACATTAGTTCCAAGGTAATTATGGAAAAAGACAGGTCTCATCCTCGGGCTGAGATCCTAAATTAGGGAAAGGCCAAGTTTTATGTACCAGAAAACACCTGACTAAAAAAGAACGAACCATTAGTGTCATCAACTCCGAACCTCTGTGCACATGTTAAAACAAGAGAATAAGTTTGGAAAAAGGTTGAATCACATCACATGAAAGTGTTGGATAAAAGGCCTCCAAGTCTTTTTAAACTTAAAGGATGGATCATATATAACACTTCTGATTTTTTTCTAAGTTTAAACATAACATAGTTTGAGAGAACCAATGAAATGCAGTGGGAGGATTAATCCCTTTCCGATTCAGCAAAATAGATCTTTTAGCCATTAATGTGAGAAATGCAATCATCTGACGCGCTGAAGAGGATAAGTGACGTGGTTCTATCATCGGTAAACCAAACGTTGCAGCCCATGTTCTTTTCTTTTGCTTAGCTTTTGGTTGGTATTGTTTAGATTAGTTTTTATTTGGGGGGGGGGTATATATTTTTTTCCCTTTTTGGATATGTTAATCCTTTTTTCTATGTCTACTACATTTGTACTTGAACAACTTTGGGAGGGTTATTATCCTTGTATTAACTGATTATATATGTAACCATTAACAACGTAATCCCAATAATTGTGTAGCAATACCATGTTATATTTACTATTTGATATGAATAGAAAGATTGGAAAAGAAAGAAAACATCTGACAAGAGAAGATTGGGACGGGCGGTTTTCTGGCAAGGGTGTGCTTGGTAAGCGGGAGGCCTTCAAAGCTGAAATGTTGGGAGTACAGGGTTTGTATGGTCCTGTCAAAATAAAAGGCAAGGGCAACAGGTTCAACAAACCTTTACATTCAAGAGATTTAGGGGGAAAATAAAAGGAGGTACACAGCAGGCAGAGGCGGACAGGAACAAATGAGCAGCTTACGGAGTATAGAAGATGCAAGAAAATACTCAAGGAGGGATAGAAGGCGGCACGACAAGGGGAAGGAGAATCCTAGGGGATTGTACAGAGATACTGAGAGCAAGGGACAAAGTTGGCCCTCCAGAAGATCAGAGGGGTAATCTACTGTGCATGTGGAGCTGAACGAGACGGAGGAGGTCTTTGCATCTGTGCTTACTGCGGAGACAGACACAGAGTCTATAAATCTGAGGCAACACAGCAGTGAGGTCATGGACCCGATTCAGATTACAGAACAGGAGGTGTTACCTTGAGGCAAATTAGGGCGGATAAATCCCCAGGGCCTCTCAGGCAAGTGCAGAAATTGCAGGGGCCCTAGCAGAGAAGTTTAAAATCACTCTTAGCCATGGGTGAAGTGCCAGAGGATCACTCCATTGTTGAAGAAGGGCTCTAGCAATAAGCCAGGAAATTACAGGTGGGTGAAATTGACATCAGTAGTGGGGAAAGTTACTGGCAGGGATCGATACCAAGTCGATTGTTGCCTGTCACCTACATCAACAATCTGGATAATGACGTGGTCAGCTGGACCAGCAAACTGTCAGGTGACTCCCAGATCGGGGTTGGAAACTATCAGAGCTTGCATCATAACTTGCAGTATCGTATCCAGTTTTGGTCACCTACCTACAGAAAAGGCATCAATAAGATTGAAAGAGTACGGAGACAATTTACAAGGATGTTTCCAGGACTTGGGGATCTGAGTTATAGGGAAAGGTTGATTAGGTTCGGACCTCATTCCTTAGAACAAAGGGGAGATTTGAGAGGTGTACAAAATTATGAGGGATATAGGCAGGGCCAATGACTGAAGAGGTCACGGATTAAGGGTGAAAGGGGAAACATGAGGGGGAACACCTTCACTCAGAGGGTGGCAAGAGTGCGGAACAAGCTGGCGGAGGCCAAGTCGATTTCAACATTTAAGAGGATAGGCACACGGACAGGAAGGGTATTGGGGCGGGGGGGGGGGCTATAGTCCAGATGTAGCTAGATGGGACTAGGCAGATTAGTGGTTCAGCACAGACAAGATGGGCCAAAGGTCCTGCCTCTGTGCTGTCCTGTTCTAGGAGTCTGAGAACGCGGCAAAGACCCAGGGTAGTCCCCACGCGGTGAACTCAACCTGCTCAGGGAACCTAATGCTGCCTTACTGCCCACGTCTGGAAATCCCACAAGCATCTGCAGAGGTCAAAGGGCGGCGGGGGGGAATGGCATTACCTCTTGCAGCGCTTGCTTCCCAGGGCGGCGATCAGCTGCTCCTTATCCAGCTCCAGGTCCACGGCCTGTGGGGAAGAGAGACGGTCAGAGCCACCGCGGAGCTGAATGGCAGATGCCGAAGCAAGGGCACTCGGCAATCAGAAAGACACGCAACGTCAGCACGGTGAGACGCAAGCAGTACGCCGGTTTTACGAGAGAACACAGCTGGAACAAAAATAAAGTCTATCAGAGGGAAAGGTGATTGTATTGGTGGAGTCGGTGCTGTCCCGCCCCAGTGCTCGCTCGGCAGAAGACAAGTTCTGCCGTGCAATGCTACAGATTTCGACAGCTTTGAGTTTGGTCTCTTTTACCGAGTGGCTGTGTCTTTCTGTCTCATACTTGCTACGTGTGCTTTGTGCCGAGTGGGCCTGTCGGTATTGCGTTTTGCACCTTGACCCCGGAGTGATGCGGGGTTGTTGGGTTGCGTTCGGGCACAGTTGAATGCCAGTTAAACTTGAAAAATGCTGGAGGAACTCAGCAAGCCGGTCAGCGTCTCTGGACAGCTTCTGAGAGGCAGCAGTGGACGTCAGGCAAGAGGAAGGGTGAATTACTAACCCGTGTGAAGGCGCCAGTCGGATCAGCCAGCATCCGCACCTGGAGGGAAAGAGAGAGAGAGAGAGAGAAAAACAGGGGTCAGCACTCCTCACTACGCCCCGCTGAGGTCCGGGGTGGGCACGCTCGAAGGGGACAAGCCCTGCTGGGAGGTACAAGCTCACCCACACTCTCCCTTCCCGACTGTTTCACCAGTCAGAACCCTCAGGGGAGAGGTGTGGGAACCCTCTGTCGTGGCCAGTTGTCAGGTGTCACTCTCCACCTCCCCCCATCCCCTTGGCCCTGGTGTTACTGGGGAAGTGGCTCCGTCCCGACCTGTAACAGCAGGGGACGGAGGTAAACAGACCGCAGGAGAGGGGCAGCAAGGGGCAGGCAGACGCAAGGATATCCTGGATGCCAAACACGAGGGGTGGGGGGGTGGGAAGCTCCCAGTGCAGTACACGATTACAATGGCGTTGGATGCTAGAGTCCCTTCGCCAAGGCTTCCTGTACAGTGGGAGCGAAAAGACATCATCCCTGCAGGGTGAAGGGGAGTCCGGGTACTGTCCCCGCCGTATACTGGAAGGAAGCAGTGTCTGGAACCGAGCAGACACTGCCCCTGCAGGGAAAGGGGAAGCAAAGTCCCTGCGCCGTTGGAATGAAGGGGCACTAAGTTGGATCAAGGGAGAGGCCAACAACGGAGAAACCTCTTCCTCCTCCTTCACAACCCTCTCACCTTCCCGTCAACCTTCTGGTCGTCGCCCCAGGCCTTCATGACGAAGGCGTCGTTGACGGCAATGCAGGCGATGATGTCGATACCCTTCGCCTTCAGCTTGTCGTAGCCCTGCACGTAACTGGGCAGGTGTTCCTGGGCACAGAGAGAGAAGACAGCGTTACGGCGGTCCGCCCCAGACATTGCCCCACCCAATGGGGACAAGTGTGCCGACTGCCTTCTCCGCCACCATCCATCTGGGAGGCTGCGGTGGCGTAGCGGTCAGCGCAACGCTCTACGGAGCCTGCGACCCGGGTTCAACTCCCGCCACTGCCTGCGAAGGGCTCGTATGTCCGCCCCAGTGACCGCGTGTGTTTCCTCTGGGTGCTCCTGTTTCCAGAGAACATTACAGCACAGAAAGAGGCCTTTTGGCCCTTCTTGGCTGTGCCGAACCATTCTTCTGCCTAGTCCCACTGACATGCACCTGGCCCATATCCCTCTTTACCCCTCCCATCCATGTACCTGTCCAAGTTTTTCTTAAATGTTAAAAGTGAGCTCGCATTTACCACTTCATCTGGCAGCTCATTCCACACTCCCACCACTCTCTGTGTGAAGGAGCCCTCCCTCAATGTTCCCTTTAAACTTTTCCCCCTTCACCCTTCCCCCATGTCCTCTGGATTTTTTTTCTCCCCTAGCTTCAGTGGAAAAAGCCTGCTTGCATTCACTATCTATACCCATCATAATCTTATACACCTCTATCAAATCTCCCCTCATTCATCTATGCTTCAGGGAATAAAGTCCTAACCTGTTCAACCTTTCTCTGGAACTCAGTTTCTCAAGTCCCGGCAACATCCTTGTAAACTTTCTCTGCACTCTTTCAACCTTATTAATATCCTTCCTGTAATTCGGCGACCAAAACTGCACACAATACTCCAAATTCGGCCTCACCGATGCCTTATACAACCTCACCATAATGTTCCATAGATTACATCGATAAATACAATAAACTATCTGCTAGAGCTTATCTTCCTGCACTACTGACGTTAAGGCACAAACGCGTGGGAAGAAAAGTTTTGACAGTCGAAGTGAACGGCGAGCACTGTGGAACAGAGGGACCCGGGAGTACGTAGTTTCTTAAAAGGAGCGTCACAGAAGCGAAGGAAGAAATTGGGACGCCACGTTGAAGCCATACAAGGTGTCGGTGAGGTCGTGTTTGGAACTCGGTCACCCCGCTGTAGAAAAGATGCCATCAAGCTGGAAAGGGTGTAGCGGATGTTGCCTGGGTTCGAGGGACTGAGTTATGGAGAGAGTGTGGGCAGATTCAGACGTCATTCGTTGGAGCATTGGGCGACCTTAAGAGTTGCACAGATTTATGAGGGGCACAAGATAGGGTGAATGCACACAACTTTCCCAACTCCCACTCCCCCAGGGATCGGAAAATCAATAATTAGAGGATGAGTTTAAAATGGGGGGGGGGGGGTAGGAGGAAAGAGAGATCCCACAGGAACATGGAGGTAACTTTTTCCACCTAGTGGTCCATACATGGAACATGGTGCCAGAGGGGACGTTTGAAGAAGGTACATAATAACTTAAAACATACTCGGGCAGGCACGCGGATAAGAAACGTTTACCGACAAAATGCAGGCCGACTATTTTCTAAGTGGAGAGAAAGTTCCAAAAAAAAAAAAAAAAAAAATCTGAGGCGCAAAGGGGACTTGGGAGACCCTAAAATTTCATTTGCAGGTTGAGTCTGTGGTGAGGAGGGCAGAAAGCATTCGTTTCAAGAGAACTAGAACACAAAAGCAAGGTTCTAATGTCGAGGCTTTACAAAGCACTGGTGAGGCCTCACTCGGAGTGTCGGGAGCAGGTTTGGGCCCCTCGTCTTAGAAAGGATGTGCTGACACTGGAGAGGGTTCAAAGGAGGCTCACAAATTCCAGGATTGAATGGCTCGTCATATGAAGAGCGTTTGATGGCTCTGGGCCTGTATTCACTAGAATTCAAAAGAATGAGGGGTGACCTCATTGAAACCTATTGAACGGTGAAAGGCCTCAATAGAGTGGATGTGGAGAGGACGTTTCCTACAGCAGGAGGGAGCAGAGGACACAGCCTCAGACACTCCTTTTAGAGTGATAATTAGGAGGAATTTCTTTAGCCGGAGCGTGGCGAATCTGTGGAATCAGATGGGTGTGGAAGTCAAGTCATTGGGTATTTTCTTGATAGGTCAGGGCATGAAGGGATACGAAGAGAAGGCAGACTGGAGCTGAGAGGGAAAACTAATCAGCCATGAAGAAACGCAGGAGCAGACTCGATGGGACGAACGGCCTAATTCTGTTCCAATATCTTGGCCTGAATGGAATTGGTTGGGAACCTTAGTCAGCATTGACTAGTCAGGCCATTTCCGCTGTACGACTCTGCGTGGTCACAAGGCTGCGAGGAAGTAACGGTTACTGCCTAATGAGCTCGGGCTGATTCCACGCCTGCTGTCAGTCAACGAGGGATGGCACCAGTGCCCCCTCCGCGCTGCAAATGGACGGAAACGCGAGGACGAAGGCGCGGATGGGAGCCGTACTTTACTGCAGGTCGGTGTGTAAGCACCCGGCACTCCGATCAGAATGCCCTTCTTCCCCTTGAAGAGCTCTGCGATGTTGACGACACAGTGGGGGTCCCCTTCGTGCACTTCGACAGAAGGCAGCTTGGCACCGACCTGTGGGGGGTGGGGGTGGGGGGACACAGAACAGGGCCATTACTGGCATCTGCATTTCATCCATTAACCACTACAATAAAATCCTAAATACAAGACTCGAGTCATAAAACACTACAACACAGAAACAGACCCTTCAGCCCATCTAGTCCTACTCTCTTCAACCTGCACCTGCTCCATACCCCTCCCATTCAAGTACTTATCCAAACTTCGCTTAAACCCCCCACCCACCACTTCCACTATCTTTCTAGTTAGACCAAAAGACATAGGAGCAGAATTTGGCCATTCAGCCCATCAAGTCTGCTCCACTATTCAATCTTGGCTGATCTTTTCCTCCCCACCCACTCCCCAACCTTCTCTTCCCATAACTTGGCCAATCAAGAACCTATCAATCTCTATCTTAAATACACCCAGCGAACCTGCCTCCACAAATTTGCCACCCTCTGCCTGAAGAAACTTCCCTGCATCTGTTTTAAATGGACGCCCCTCTATCCTGAGGCTGTGCCCTCTCTCCCTCGACTCCCCCACCAAGGGAGACATCCTTGCCACATCTGCTCTGTCTAGGCCTTTCAACATTCGAAAGGTTTCAAGGAGATCACCCCCCTGCCCCCATCCTTCCTAATTCCAGCAACTACAAACACAGAGCCATCAAACGTTCCTCGTGTAATAATCCTTTCATTCCCAGAATCATCCTAG
>NC_082736.1:23116632-23201632 GCF_030144855.1 Hypanus sabinus | reverse complement strand
GAGGCTCCCACCACACCGTCCCATCACACACTCCCGGGGTCAGACACAGAGTGAGGCTCCCTCCACACCGTCCCATCACACACTCCCGGGGTCAGACACAGAGTGAAGCTCCCTCCACACCGTCCCATCACACACTCCCGGGGTCAGACAAAGAGTGAATCTCACTCCACACCGTCCCATCACACACTCCCGGGGTCAGACACAGAGTGAGGCTCCCTCCACACCGTCCCATCACACACTCCCGGGGTCAGACACAGAGTGAATCTCCCTCCACACCGTCCCATCACACACTCCCGGGGTCAGACACAGAGTGAGGCTCCCTCCACACCGTCCCATCACACACTCCCGGGGTCAGACACAGAGTGAATCTCCCTCCACACCGTCCCATCACACACTCCCAGGGTCAGACACAGAGTGAATCTCCCTCCACACCGTCCCATCACACACTCCCAGGGTCAGACACAGAGTGAATCTCCCTCCACACCGTCCCATCACACACTCCCGGGGTCAGACACAGAGTGAAGCTCCCTCCACACCGTCCCATAACACACTCGCGGGGTCAGACACAGACTGAAGCTACCTCCGCACCGTCCCATCACACACTCCCGGGGTCAGAGACAGAGTGAAGCTCCCTCCACACCGTCCCATCACACACTCCTGGGGTCAGACACAGAGTGAAGCTCCCTCCACACCGTCCCATAACACACTCGCGGGGTCAGTCACAGACTGAAACTACCTCCGCACCGTCCCATTACACACTCCTGGGGTCAGACACAGAGTGAAGCTCCCTCCACACCGTCCCATCACACACTCCCGGGGTCAGACACAGGGTGAATCTCCCTCCACACCATCCCATCACACACTCCCGGGGTCAGACACAGAGTGAAGCTCCCTCCACACCGTCCCATCACACACTCCCGGGGTCAGACACAGAGTGAATCTCCCTCCACACCGTCCCATCACACACTCCCGGGGTCAGACACAGAGTGAGGCTCCCTCCACACCGTCCCATCACACACTCCCGGGGTCAGACACAGAGTGCAGCTCCCTCCACACCGTCCCATAACACACTCGCGGGGTCAGACACAGACTGAAGCTACCTCCGCACCGTCCCATCACACACTCCCGGGGTCAGACACAGAGTGAAGCTCCCTCCACACCGTCCCATCACACACTCCTGGGGTCAGACACAGAGTGAAGCTCCCTCCACACCGTCCCATCACACACTCCCGGGGTCAGACACAGGGTGAATCGCCCTCCACACCGTCCCATCACACACTCCCGGGGTCAGACACAGACTGAAGCTACCTCCGCACCGTCCCAACACACACTCCCGGGGTCAGAGACAGAGTGAAGCTCCCTCCACACCGTCCCATCACACACTCCTGGGGTCAGACACAGAGTGAATCTCCCTCCACACCGTCCCATCACACACTCCCGGGGTCAGACACAGAGTGAATCTCCCTCCACACCGTCCCATCACACACTCCCGGGGTCAGACACAGAGTGAATCTCCCTCCACACCGTCCCATCACACACTCCCGGGGTCAGACACAGAGAGAGGCTCCCTCCACACCGTCCCATCACACACTCCCGGGGTCAGACACAGAGTGAGGCTCCCCCTCCAATGTCCTGTCACACACTCCCGGGGTCAGACACAGAGTGAAGCTCCCTCCACACCGTCCCATCACACACTCCCGGGGTCAGACACAGAGTGAGGCTCCCCCTCCAATGTCCTGTCACACACTCCCGGGGTCAGACACAGAGTGAAGCTCCCTCCACACCGTCCCATCAAACACTCCCGGGGTCAGACACAGAGTGAGGCTCTCTCCACACCGTCCCATCACACACTCCCGGGGTCAGACACAGAGTGAGGCTCCCCCTCCAATGTCCTATCACACACTCCCGGGGTCAGACACAGAGTGAATCTCCCTCCACACCGTCCCATCACACACTCCCGGGGTCAGACACAGAGTGAATCTCCCTCTGCACCGTCCCATCACACACTCCCGGGGTCAGACACAGAGTGAAACTCCCTCCACACCATCCCATCACACACTCCCGGGGTCAGACATAGAGTGAAACTCCCTCCACACCATCCCATCACACACTCCCGGGGTCAGACACAGAGTGAATCTCCCTCTGCACCGTCCCATCACACACTCCCGGGGTCAGACACAGAGTGAAACTCCCTCCACACCATCCCATCACACACTCCCGGGGTCAGACATAGAGTGAAACTCCCTCCACACCATCCCATCACACACTCCCGGGGTCAGACACAGAGTGAAACTCCCTCCACACCATCCCATCACACACTCCCGGGGTCAGACACAGAGTGAAACTCCCTCCACACCATCCCATCACACACTCCCGGGGTCAGACACAGAGTGAGGCTCCCTCCACACTGTCCCATCACACATTCTGGGGTCAGACACAGAGTTAGGCTCCCTCCACACCATCCCATCACACACTCCCGGGGTCAGACACAGAGTGACGCTCCCCCTCCAATGTCCTGTCACACACTCCCGGGGTCAGACACAGAGTGAAGCTCCCTCCACACCGTCCCATCACACACTCCCGGGGTCAGACACAGAGTGAAGCTCCCACCACACCGTCCCATCACACTCTCCCGGGGTCAGACACAGAGTGACGCTCCCCCTCCAATGTCCTGTCACACACTCCCGGGGTCAGACACAGAGTGAAGCTCCCTCCACACCGTCCCATCACACACTCCCGGGGTCAGACACAGAGTGAGGCTCCCCCTCCAATGTCCTGTCACACACTCCCGGGGTCAGACACAGAGTGAAGCTCCCTCCACACCGTCCCATCAAACACTCCCGGGGTCAGACACAGAGTGAGGCTCTCTCCACACCGTCCCATCACACACTCCCGGGGTCAGACACAGAGTGAGGCTCCCCCTCCAATGTCCTGTCACACACTCCCGGGGTCAGACACAGAGTGAATCTCCCTCTACACCATCCCATCACACACTCCCGGGGTCAGACACAGAGTGAATCTCCCTCCACACCGTCCCATCACACACTCCCGGGGTCAGACACAGAGTGAAGCTCCCTCCACACCGTCCCATCACACACTCCCGGGGTCAGACACAGAGTGAATCTCCCTCCACACCGTCCCATCACACACTCCCGGGGTCAGACACAGAGTGAATCTCCCTCCACACCGTCCCATCACACACTCCCGGGGTCAGACACAGAGTGAATCTCCCTCCACACCGTCCCATCACACACTCCCAGCGTCAGACACAGAGTGAATCTCCCTCTACACCATCCCATTACACACTCCCAGGTTCAGACACAGAGTGAAGCTCCCTCCACACCGTCCCATCACACACTCCCAGGTTCAGACACAGAGTGAAGCTCCCTCCACACCGTCCCATCACACACTCCCGGGGTCAGACACAGAGTGAGGCTCCCTCCACACCGTCCCATCACACACTCCCGGGGTCAGACACAGAGTGAAGCTCCCTCCACACCGTCCCATCACACACTCCCGGGGTCAGACACAGAGTGAATCTCCCTCCACACCGTCCCATCACACACTCCCGGGGTCAGACAAAGAGTGAATCTCACTCCACACCGTCCCATCACACACTCCCGGGGTCAGACACAGAGTGAGGCTCCCTCCACACCGTCCCATCACACACTCCCGGGGTCAGACACAGAGTGAATCTCCCTCCACACCGTCCCATCACAGACTCCCGGGGTCAGACACAGAGTGAGGCTCCCTCCACACCGTCCCATCACACACTCCCGGGGTCAGACACAGAGTGAATCTCCCTCCACACCGTCCCATCACACACTCCCAGGGTCAGACACAGAGTGAATCTCCCTCCACACCGTCCCATCACACACTCCCAGGGTCAGACACAGAGTGAATCTCCCTCCGCACCGTCCCATCACACACTCCCGGGGTCAGAGACAGAGTGAAGCTCCCTCCACACCGTCCCATTACACACTCCTGGGGTCAGACACAGAGTGAAGCTCCCTCCACACCGTCCCATAACACACTCGCGGGGTCAGTCACAGACTGAAACTACCTCCGCACCGTCCCATTACACACTCCTGGGGTCAGACACAGAGTGAAGCTCCCTCCACACCGTCCCATCACACACTCCCGGGGTCAGACACAGGGTGAATCTCCCTCCACACCATCCCATCACACACTCCCGGGGTCAGACACAGAGTGAAGCTCCCTCCACACCGTCCCATCACACACTCCCGGGGTCAGACACAGAGTGAATCTCCCTCCACACCGTCCCATCACACACTCCCGGGGTCAGACACAGAGTGAGGCTCCCTCCACACCGTCCCATCACACACTCCCGGGGTCAGACACAGAGTGCAGCTCCCTCCACACCGTCCCATAACACACTCGCGGGGTCAGACACAGACTGAAGCTACCTCCGCACCGTCCCATCACACACTCCCGGGGTCAGAGACAGAGTGAAGCTCCCTCCACACCGTCCCATCACACACTCCTGGGGTCAGACACAGAGTGAAGCTCCCTCCACACCGTCCCATAACACACTCGCGGGGTCAGTCACAGACTGAAACTACCTCCGCACCGTCCCATTACACACTCCTGGGGTCAGACACAGAGTGAAGCTCCCTCCACACCGTCCCATCACACACTCCCGGGGTCAGACACAGGGTGAATCGCCCTCCACACCGTCCCATCACACACTCCCGGGGTCAGACACACACTGAAGCTACCTCCGCACCGTCCCAACACACACTCCCGGGGTCAGAGACAGAGTGAAGCTCCCTCCACACCGTCCCATCACACACTCCCGGGGTCAGACACAGAGTGAATCTCCCTCCACACCGTCCCATCACACACTCCCGGGGTCAGACACAGAGTGAGGCTCCCTCCACACCGTCCCATCACACACTCCCGGGGTCAGACACAGAGTGCAGCTCCCTCCACACCGTCCCATAACACACTCGCGGGGTCAGACACAGACTGAAGCTACCTCCGCACCGTCCCATCACACACTCCCGGGGTCAGACACAGAGTGAAGCTCCCTCCACACCGTCCCATCACACACTCCTGGGGTCAGACACAGAGTGAAGCTCCCTCCACACCGTCCCATCACACACTCCCGGGGTCAGACACAGGGTGAATCGCCCTCCACACCGTCCCATCACACACTCCCGGGGTCAGACACAGACTGAAGCTACCTCCGCACCGTCCCAACACACACTCCCGGGGTCAGAGACAGAGTGAAGCTCCCTCCACACCGTCCCATCACACACTCCTGGGGTCAGACACAGAGTGAATCTCCCTCCACACCGTCCCATCACACACTCCCGGGGTCAGACACAGAGTGAATCTCCCTCCACACCGTCCCATCACACACTCCCGGGGTCAGACACAGAGTGAATCTCCCTCCACACCGTCCCATCACACACTCCCGGGGTCAGACACAGAGAGAGGCTCCCTCCACACCGTCCCATCACACACTCCCGGGGTCAGACACAGAGTGAGGCTCCCCCTCCAATGTCCTGTCACACACTCCCGGGGTCAGACACAGAGTGAAGCTCCCTCCACACCGTCCCATCACACACTCCCGGGGTCAGACACAGAGTGAGGCTCCCCCTCCAATGTCCTGTCACACACTCCCGGGGTCAGACACAGAGTGAAGCTCCCTCCACACCGTCCCATCAAACACTCCCGGGGTCAGACACAGAGTGAGGCTCTCTCCACACCGTCCCATCACACACTCCCGGGGTCAGACACAGAGTGAGGCTCCCCCTCCAATGTCCTATCACACACTCCCGGGGTCAGACACAGAGTGAATCTCCCTCCACACCGTCCCATCACACACTCCCGGGGTCAGACACAGAGTGAATCTCCCTCTGCACCGTCCCATCACACACTCCCGGGGTCAGACACAGAGTGAAACTCCCTCCACACCATCCCATCACACACTCCCGGGGTCAGACATAGAGTGAAACTCCCTCCACACCATCCCATCACACACTCCCGGGGTCAGACACAGAGTGAATCTCCCTCTGCACCGTCCCATCACACACTCCCGGGGTCAGACACAGAGTGAAACTCCCTCCACACCATCCCATCACACACTCCCGGGGTCAGACATAGAGTGAAACTCCCTCCACACCATCCCATCACACACTCCCGGGGTCAGACACAGAGTGAAACTCCCTCCACACCATCCCATCACACACTCCCGGGGTCAGACACAGAGTGAAACTCCCTCCACACCATCCCATCACACACTCCCGGGGTCAGACACAGAGTGAGGCTCCCTCCACACTGTCCCATCACACATTCTGGGGTCAGACACAGAGTGAGGCTCCCTCCACACCATCCCATCACACACTCCCGGGGTCAGACACAGAGTGACGCTCCCCCTCCAATGTCCTGTCACACACTCCCGGGGTCAGACACAGAGTGAAGCTCCCTCCACACCGTCCCATCACACACTCCCGGGGTCAGACACAGAGTGAAGCTCCCACCACACCGTCCCATCACACTCTCCCGGGGTCAGACACAGAGTGACGCTCCCCCTCCAATGTCCTGTCACACACTCCCGGGGTCAGACACAGAGTGAAGCTCCCTCCACACCGTCCCATCACACACTCCCGGGGTCAGACACAGAGTGAGGCTCCCCCTCCAATGTCCTGTCACACACTCCCGGGGTCAGACACAGAGTGAAGCTCCCTCCACACCGTCCCATCAAACACTCCCGGGGTCAGACACAGAGTGAGGCTCTCTCCACACCGTCCCATCACACACTCCCGGGGTCAGACACAGAGTGAGGCTCCCCCTCCAATGTCCTGTCACACACTCCCGGGGTCAGACACAGAGTGAATCTCCCTCTACACCATCCCATCACACACTCCCGGGGTCAGACACAGAGTGAATCTCCCTCCACACCGTCCCATCACACACTCCCGGGGTCAGACACAGAGTGAAGCTCCCTCCACACCGTCCCATCACACACTCCCGGGGTCAGACACAGAGTGAATCTCCCTCCACACCGTCCCATCACACACTCCCGGGGTCAGACACAGAGTGAATCTCCCTCCACACCGTCCCATCACACACTCCCGGGGTCAGACACAGAGTGAATCTCCCTCCACACCGTCCCATCACACACTCCCAGCGTCAGACACAGAGTGAATCTCCCTCTACACCATCCCATTACACACTCCCAGGTTCAGACACAGAGTGAAGCTCCCTCCACACCGTCCCATCACACACTCCCAGGTTCAGACACAGAGTGAAGCTCCCTCCACACCGTCCCATCACACACTCCCGGGGTCAGACACAGAGTGAGGCTCCCTCCACACCGTCCCATCACACACTCCCGGGGTCAGACACAGAGTGAAGCTCCCTCCACACCGTCCCATCACACACTCCCGGGGTCAGACACAGAGTGAATCTCCCTCCACACCGTCCCATCACACACTCCCGGGGTCAGACAAAGAGTGAATCTCACTCCACACCGTCCCATCACACACTCCCGGGGTCAGACACAGAGTGAGGCTCCCTCCACACCGTCCCATCACACACTCCCGGGGTCAGACACAGAGTGAATCTCCCTCCACACCGTCCCATCACAGACTCCCGGGGTCAGACACAGAGTGAGGCTCCCTCCACACCGTCCCATCACACACTCCCGGGGTCAGACACAGAGTGAATCTCCCTCCACACCGTCCCATCACACACTCCCAGGGTCAGACACAGAGTGAATCTCCCTCCACACCGTCCCATCACACACTCCCAGGGTCAGACACAGAGTGAATCTCCCTCCGCACCGTCCCATCACACACTCCCGGGGTCAGAGACAGAGTGAAGCTCCCTCCACACCGTCCCATCACACACTCCCGGGGTCAGACACAGAGTGAAGCTCCCTCCACACCGTCCCATCACACACTCCTGGGGTCAGACACAGAGTGAAGCTCCCTCCACACCGTCCCATAACACACTCGCGGGGTCAGTCACAGACTGAAACTACCTCCGCACCGTCCCATTACACACTCCTGGGGTCAGACACAGAGTGAAGCTCCCTCCACACCGTCCCATCACACACTCCCGGGGTCAGACACAGGGTGAATCTCCCTCCACACCATCCCATCACACACT
Source organism: Hypanus sabinus (assembly GCF_030144855.1). NCBI lineage: Eukaryota > Metazoa > Chordata > Chondrichthyes > Myliobatiformes > Dasyatidae > Hypanus > Hypanus sabinus. Next base: position 23,193,490 of record NC_082736.1, on the reverse strand, counting down.
CCCGGGGTCAGACACAGAGTGAAGCTCCCTCCACACCGTCCCATCACACACTCCCGGGGTCAGACACAGAGTGAATCTCCCTCCACACCGTCCCATCACACACTCCCGGGGTCAGACACAGAGTGAGGCTCCCTCCACACCGTCCCATCACACACTCCCGGGGTCAGACACAGAGTGCAGCTCCCTCCACACCGTCCCATAACACACTCGCGGGGTCAGACACAGACTGAAGCTACCTCCGCACCGTCCCATCACACACTCCCGGGGTCAGACACAGAGTGAAGCTCCCTCCACACCGTCCCATCACACACTCCTGGGGTCAGACACAGAGTGAAGCTCCCTCCACACCGTCCCATCACACACTCCCGGGGTCAGACACAGGGTGAATCGCCCTCCACACCGTCCCATCACACACTCCCGGGGTCAGACACAGACTGAAGCTACCTCCGCACCGTCCCAACACACACTCCCGGGGTCAGAGACAGAGTGAAGCTCCCTCCACACCGTCCCATCACACACTCCTGGGGTCAGACACAGAGTGAATCTCCCTCCACACCGTCCCATCACACACTCCCGGGGTCAGACACAGAGTGAATCTCCCTCCACACCGTCCCATCACACACTCCCGGGGTCAGACACAGAGTGAATCTCCCTCCACACCGTCCCATCACACACTCCCGGGGTCAGACACAGAGAGAGGCTCCCTCCACACCGTCCCATCACACACTCCCGGGGTCAGACACAGAGTGAGGCTCCCCCTCCAATGTCCTGTCACACACTCCCGGGGTCAGACACAGAGTGAAGCTCCCTCCACACCGTCCCATCACACACTCCCGGGGTCAGACACAGAGTGAGGCTCCCCCTCCAATGTCCTGTCACACACTCCCGGGGTCAGACACAGAGTGAAGCTCCCTCCACACCGTCCCATCAAACACTCCCGGGGTCAGACACAGAGTGAGGCTCTCTCCACACCGTCCCATCACACACTCCCGGGGTCAGACACAGAGTGAGGCTCCCCCTCCAATGTCCTATCACACACTCCCGGGGTCAGACACAGAGTGAATCTCCCTCCACACCGTCCCATCACACACTCCCGGGGTCAGACACAGAGTGAATCTCCCTCTGCACCGTCCCATCACACACTCCCGGGGTCAGACACAGAGTGAAACTCCCTCCACACCATCCCATCACACACTCCCGGGGTCAGACATAGAGTGAAACTCCCTCCACACCATCCCATCACACACTCCCGGGGTCAGACACAGAGTGAATCTCCCTCTGCACCGTCCCATCACACACTCCCGGGGTCAGACACAGAGTGAAACTCCCTCCACACCATCCCATCACACACTCCCGGGGTCAGACATAGAGTGAAACTCCCTCCACACCATCCCATCACACACTCCCGGGGTCAGACACAGAGTGAAACTCCCTCCACACCATCCCATCACACACTCCCGGGGTCAGACACAGAGTGAAACTCCCTCCACACCATCCCATCACACACTCCCGGGGTCAGACACAGAGTGAGGCTCCCTCCACACTGTCCCATCACACATTCTGGGGTCAGACACAGAGTGAGGCTCCCTCCACACCATCCCATCACACACTCCCGGGGTCAGACACAGAGTGACGCTCCCCCTCCAATGTCCTGTCACACACTCCCGGGGTCAGACACAGAGTGAAGCTCCCTCCACACCGTCCCATCACACACTCCCGGGGTCAGACACAGAGTGAAGCTCCCACCACACCGTCCCATCACACTCTCCCGGGGTCAGACACAGAGTGACGCTCCCCCTCCAATGTCCTGTCACACACTCCCGGGGTCAGACACAGAGTGAAGCTCCCTCCACACCGTCCCATCACACACTCCCGGGGTCAGACACAGAGTGAGGCTCCCCCTCCAATGTCCTGTCACACACTCCCGGGGTCAGACACAGAGTGAAGCTCCCTCCACACCGTCCCATCAAACACTCCCGGGGTCAGACACAGAGTGAGGCTCTCTCCACACCGTCCCATCACACACTCCCGGGGTCAGACACAGAGTGAGGCTCCCCCTCCAATGTCCTGTCACACACTCCCGGGGTCAGACACAGAGTGAATCTCCCTCTACACCATCCCATCACACACTCCCGGGGTCAGACACAGAGTGAATCTCCCTCCACACCGTCCCATCACACACTCCCGGGGTCAGACACAGAGTGAAGCTCCCTCCACACCGTCCCATCACACACTCCCGGGGTCAGACACAGAGTGAATCTCCCTCCACACCGTCCCATCACACACTCCCGGGGTCAGACACAGAGTGAATCTCCCTCCACACCGTCCCATCACACACTCCCGGGGTCAGACACAGAGTGAATCTCCCTCCACACCGTCCCATCACACACTCCCAGCGTCAGACACAGAGTGAATCTCCCTCTACACCATCCCATTACACACTCCCAGGTTCAGACACAGAGTGAAGCTCCCTCCACACCGTCCCATCACACACTCCCAGGTTCAGACACAGAGTGAAGCTCCCTCCACACCGTCCCATCACACACTCCCGGGGTCAGACACAGAGTGAGGCTCCCTCCACACCGTCCCATCACACACTCCCGGGGTCAGACACAGAGTGAAGCTCCCTCCACACCGTCCCATCACACACTCCCGGGGTCAGACACAGAGTGAATCTCCCTCCACACCGTCCCATCACACACTCCCGGGGTCAGACAAAGAGTGAATCTCACTCCACACCGTCCCATCACACACTCCCGGGGTCAGACACAGAGTGAGGCTCCCTCCACACCGTCCCATCACACACTCCCGGGGTCAGACACAGAGTGAATCTCCCTCCACACCGTCCCATCACAGACTCCCGGGGTCAGACACAGAGTGAGGCTCCCTCCACACCGTCCCATCACACACTCCCGGGGTCAGACACAGAGTGAATCTCCCTCCACACCGTCCCATCACACACTCCCAGGGTCAGACACAGAGTGAATCTCCCTCCACACCGTCCCATCACACACTCCCAGGGTCAGACACAGAGTGAATCTCCCTCCGCACCGTCCCATCACACACTCCCGGGGTCAGAGACAGAGTGAAGCTCCCTCCACACCGTCCCATTACACACTCCTGGGGTCAGACACAGAGTGAAGCTCCCTCCACACCGTCCCATAACACACTCGCGGGGTCAGTCACAGACTGAAACTACCTCCGCACCGTCCCATTACACACTCCTGGGGTCAGACACAGAGTGAAGCTCCCTCCACACCGTCCCATCACACACTCCCGGGGTCAGACACAGGGTGAATCTCCCTCCACACCATCCCATCACACACTCCCGGGGTCAGACACAGAGTGAAGCTCCCTCCACACCGTCCCATCACACACTCCCGGGGTCAGACACAGAGTGAATCTCCCTCCACACCGTCCCATCACACACTCCCGGGGTCAGACACAGAGTGAGGCTCCCTCCACACCGTCCCATCACACACTCCCGGGGTCAGACACAGAGTGCAGCTCCCTCCACACCGTCCCATAACACACTCGCGGGGTCAGACACAGACTGAAGCTACCTCCGCACCGTCCCATCACACACTCCCGGGGTCAGAGACAGAGTGAAGCTCCCTCCACACCGTCCCATCACACACTCCTGGGGTCAGACACAGAGTGAAGCTCCCTCCACACCGTCCCATAACACACTCGCGGGGTCAGTCACAGACTGAAACTACCTCCGCACCGTCCCATTACACACTCCTGGGGTCAGACACAGAGTGAAGCTCCCTCCACACCGTCCCATCACACACTCCCGGGGTCAGACACAGGGTGAATCGCCCTCCACACCGTCCCATCACACACTCCCGGGGTCAGACACACACTGAAGCTACCTCCGCACCGTCCCAACACACACTCCCGGGGTCAGAGACAGAGTGAAGCTCCCTCCACACCGTCCCATCACACACTCCCGGGGTCAGACACAGAGTGAATCTCCCTCCACACCGTCCCATCACACACTCCCGGGGTCAGACACAGAGTGAGGCTCCCTCCACACCGTCCCATCACACACTCCCGGGGTCAGACACAGAGTGCAGCTCCCTCCACACCGTCCCATAACACACTCGCGGGGTCAGACACAGACTGAAGCTACCTCCGCACCGTCCCATCACACACTCCCGGGGTCAGACACAGAGTGAAGCTCCCTCCACACCGTCCCATCACACACTCCTGGGGTCAGACACAGAGTGAAGCTCCCTCCACACCGTCCCATCACACACTCCCGGGGTCAGACACAGGGTGAATCGCCCTCCACACCGTCCCATCACACACTCCCGGGGTCAGACACAGACTGAAGCTACCTCCGCACCGTCCCAACACACACTCCCGGGGTCAGAGACAGAGTGAAGCTCCCTCCACACCGTCCCATCACACACTCCTGGGGTCAGACACAGAGTGAATCTCCCTCCACACCGTCCCATCACACACTCCCGGGGTCAGACACAGAGTGAATCTCCCTCCACACCGTCCCATCACACACTCCCGGGGTCAGACACAGAGTGAATCTCCCTCCACACCGTCCCATCACACACTCCCGGGGTCAGACACAGAGAGAGGCTCCCTCCACACCGTCCCATCACACACTCCCGGGGTCAGACACAGAGTGAGGCTCCCCCTCCAATGTCCTGTCACACACTCCCGGGGTCAGACACAGAGTGAAGCTCCCTCCACACCGTCCCATCACACACTCCCGGGGTCAGACACAGAGTGAGGCTCCCCCTCCAATGTCCTGTCACACACTCCCGGGGTCAGACACAGAGTGAAGCTCCCTCCACACCGTCCCATCAAACACTCCCGGGGTCAGACACAGAGTGAGGCTCTCTCCACACCGTCCCATCACACACTCCCGGGGTCAGACACAGAGTGAGGCTCCCCCTCCAATGTCCTATCACACACTCCCGGGGTCAGACACAGAGTGAATCTCCCTCCACACCGTCCCATCACACACTCCCGGGGTCAGACACAGAGTGAATCTCCCTCTGCACCGTCCCATCACACACTCCCGGGGTCAGACACAGAGTGAAACTCCCTCCACACCATCCCATCACACACTCCCGGGGTCAGACATAGAGTGAAACTCCCTCCACACCATCCCATCACACACTCCCGGGGTCAGACACAGAGTGAATCTCCCTCTGCACCGTCCCATCACACACTCCCGGGGTCAGACACAGAGTGAAACTCCCTCCACACCATCCCATCACACACTCCCGGGGTCAGACATAGAGTGAAACTCCCTCCACACCATCCCATCACACACTCCCGGGGTCAGACACAGAGTGAAACTCCCTCCACACCATCCCATCACACACTCCCGGGGTCAGACACAGAGTGAAACTCCCTCCACACCATCCCATCACACACTCCCGGGGTCAGACACAGAGTGAGGCTCCCTCCACACTGTCCCATCACACATTCTGGGGTCAGACACAGAGTGAGGCTCCCTCCACACCATCCCATCACACACTCCCGGGGTCAGACACAGAGTGACGCTCCCCCTCCAATGTCCTGTCACACACTCCCGGGGTCAGACACAGAGTGAAGCTCCCTCCACACCGTCCCATCACACACTCCCGGGGTCAGACACAGAGTGAAGCTCCCACCACACCGTCCCATCACACTCTCCCGGGGTCAGACACAGAGTGACGCTCCCCCTCCAATGTCCTGTCACACACTCCCGGGGTCAGACACAGAGTGAAGCTCCCTCCACACCGTCCCATCACACACTCCCGGGGTCAGACACAGAGTGAGGCTCCCCCTCCAATGTCCTGTCACACACTCCCGGGGTCAGACACAGAGTGAAGCTCCCTCCACACCGTCCCATCAAACACTCCCGGGGTCAGACACAGAGTGAGGCTCTCTCCACACCGTCCCATCACACACTCCCGGGGTCAGACACAGAGTGAGGCTCCCCCTCCAATGTCCTGTCACACACTCCCGGGGTCAGACACAGAGTGAATCTCCCTCTACACCATCCCATCACACACTCCCGGGGTCAGACACAGAGTGAATCTCCCTCCACACCGTCCCATCACACACTCCCGGGGTCAGACACAGAGTGAAGCTCCCTCCACACCGTCCCATCACACACTCCCGGGGTCAGACACAGAGTGAATCTCCCTCCACACCGTCCCATCACACACTCCCGGGGTCAGACACAGAGTGAATCTCCCTCCACACCGTCCCATCACACACTCCCGGGGTCAGACACAGAGTGAATCTCCCTCCACACCGTCCCATCACACACTCCCAGCGTCAGACACAGAGTGAATCTCCCTCTACACCATCCCATTACACACTCCCAGGTTCAGACACAGAGTGAAGCTCCCTCCACACCGTCCCATCACACACTCCCAGGTTCAGACACAGAGTGAAGCTCCCTCCACACCGTCCCATCACACACTCCCGGGGTCAGACACAGAGTGAGGCTCCCTCCACACCGTCCCATCACACACTCCCGGGGTCAGACACAGAGTGAAGCTCCCTCCACACCGTCCCATCACACACTCCCGGGGTCAGACACAGAGTGAATCTCCCTCCACACCGTCCCATCACACACTCCCGGGGTCAGACAAAGAGTGAATCTCACTCCACACCGTCCCATCACACACTCCCGGGGTCAGACACAGAGTGAGGCTCCCTCCACACCGTCCCATCACACACTCCCGGGGTCAGACACAGAGTGAATCTCCCTCCACACCGTCCCATCACAGACTCCCGGGGTCAGACACAGAGTGAGGCACCCTCCACACCGTCCCATCACACACTCCCGGGGTCAGACACAGAGTGAATCTCCCTCCACACCGTCCCATCACACACTCCCAGGGTCAGACACAGAGTGAATCTCCCTCCACACCGTCCCATCACACACTCCCAGGGTCAGACACAGAGTGAATCTCCCTCCGCACCGTCCCATCACACACTCCCGGGGTCAGAGACAGAGTGAAGCTCCCTCCACACCGTCCCATTACACACTCCTGGGGTCAGACACAGAGTGAAGCTCCCTCCACACCGTCCCATAACACACTCGCGGGGTCAGTCACAGACTGAAACTACCTCCGCACCGTCCCATTACACACTCCTGGGGTCAGACACAGAGTGAAGCTCCCTCCACACCGTCCCATCACACACTCCCGGGGTCAGACACAGGGTGAATCTCCCTCCACACCATCCCATCACACACTCCCGGGGTCAGACACAGAGTGAAGCTCCCTCCACACCGTCCCATCACACACTCCCGGGGTCAGACACAGAGTGAATCTCCCTCCACACCGTCCCATCACACACTCCCGGGGTCAGACACAGAGTGAGGCTCCCTCCACACCGTCCCATCACACACTCCCGGGGTCAGACACAGAGTGCAGCTCCCTCCACACCGTCCCATAACACACTCGCGGGGTCAGACACAGACTGAAGCTACCTCCGCACCGTCCCATCACACACTCCCGGGGTCAGAGACAGAGTGAAGCTCCCTCCACACCGTCCCATCACACACTCCTGGGGTCAGACACAGAGTGAAGCTCCCTCCACACCGTCCCATAACACACTCGCGGGGTCAGTCACAGACTGAAACTACCTCCGCACCGTCCCATTACACACTCCTGGGGTCAGACACAGAGTGAAGCTCCCTCCACACCGTCCCATCACACACTCCCGGGGTCAGACACAGGGTGAATCGCCCTCCACACCGTCCCATCACACACTCCCGGGGTCAGACACACACTGAAGCTACCTCCGCACCGTCCCAACACACACTCCCGGGGTCAGAGACAGAGTGAAGCTCCCTCCACACCGTCCCATCACACACTCCTGGGGTCAGACACAGAGTGAATCTCCCTCCACACCGTCCCATCACACACTCCCGGGGTCAGACACAGAGTGAAGCTCCCTCCACACCGTCCCATCACACACTCCCGGGGTCAGACACAGAGTGAATCTCCCTCCACACCGTCCCATCACACACTCCCGGGGTCAGACAAAGAGTGAATCTCACTCCACACCGTCCCATCACACACTCCCGGGGTCAGACACAGAGTGAGGCTCCCTCCACACCGTCCCATCACACACTCCCGGGGTCAGACACAGAGTGAATCTCCCTCCACACCGTCCCATCACACACTCCCGGGGTCAGACACAGAGTGAGGCTCCCTCCACACCGTCCCATCACACACTCCCGGGGTCAGACACAGAGTGAATCTCCCTCCACACCGTCCCATCACACACTCCCAGGGTCAGACACAGAGTGAATCTCCCTCCACACCGTCCCATCACACACTCCCAGGGTCAGACACAGAGTGAATCTCCCTCCACACCGTCCCATCACACACTCCCGGGGTCAGACACAGAGTGAAGCTCCCTCCACACCGTCCCATAACACACTCGCGTGGTCAGACACAGACTGAAGCTACCTCCGCACCGTCCCATCACACACTCCCGGGGTCAGAGACAGAGTGAAGCTCCCTCCACACCGTCCCATTACACACTCCTGGGGTCAGACACAGAGTGAAGCTCCCTCCACACCGTCCCATAACACACTCGCGGGGTCAGTCACAGACTGAAACTACCTCCGCACCGTCCCATTACACACTCCTGGGGTCAGACACAGAGTGAAGCTCCCTCCACACCGTCCCATCACACACTCCCGGGGTCAGACACAGGGTGAATCTCCCTCCACACCATCCCATCACACACTCCCGGGGTCAGACACAGAGTGAAGCTCCCTCCACACCGTCCCATCACACACTCCCGGGGTCAGACACAGAGTGAATCTCCCTCCACACCGTCCCATCACACACTCCCGGGGTCAGACACAGAGTGAGGCTCCCTCCACACCGTCCCATCACACACTCCCGGGGTCAGACACAGAGTGCAGCTCCCTCCACACCGTCCCATAACACACTCGCGGGGTCAGACACAGACTGAAGCTACCTCCGCACCGTCCCATCACACACTCCCGGGGTCAGAGACAGAGTGAAGCTCCCTCCACACCGTCCCATCACACACTCCTGGGGTCAGACACAGAGTGAAGCTCCCTCCACACCGTCCCATCACACACTCCCGGGGTCAGACACAGGGTGAATCGCCCTCCACACCGTCCTATCACACACTCCCGGGGTCAGACACAGACTGAAGCTACCTCCGCACCGTCCCAACACACACTCCCGGGGTCAGAGACAGAGTGAAGCTCCCTCCACACCGTCCCATCACACACTCCTGGGGTCAGACACAGAGTGAATCTCCCTCCACACCGTCCCATCACACACTCCCGGGGTCAGACACAGAGTGAATCTCCCTCCACACCGTCCCATCACACACTCCCGGGGTCAGACACAGAGTGAATCTCCCTCCACACCGTCCCATCACACACTCCCGGGGTCAGACACAGAGAGAGGCTCCCTCCACACCGTCCCATCACACACTCCCGGGGTCAGACACAGAGTGAGGCTCCCCCTCCAATGTCCTGTCACACACTCCCGGGGTCAGACACAGAGTGAAGCTCCCTCCACACCGTCCCATCACACACTCCCGGGGTCAGACACAGAGTGAGGCTCCCCCTCCAATGTCCTGTCACACACTCCCGGGGTCAGACACAGAGTGAAGCTCCCTCCACACCGTCCCATCAAACACTCCCGGGGTCAGACACAGAGTGAGGATCTCTCCACACCGTCCCATCACACACTCCCGGGGTCAGACACAGAGTGAGGCTCCCCCTCCAATGTCCTATCACACACTCCCGGGGTCAGACACAGAGTGAATCTCCCTCCACACCGTCCCATCACACACTCCCGGGGTCAGACACAGAGTGAATCTCCCTCTGCACCGTCCCATCACACACTCCCGGGGTCAGACACAGAGTGAAACTCCCTCCACACCGTCCCATAACACACTCGCGGGGTCAGTCACAGACTGAAACTACCTCCGCACCGTCCCATTACACACTCCTGGGGTCAGACACAGAGTGAAGCTCCCTCCACACCGTCCCATCACACACTCCCGGGGTCAGACACAGGGTGAATCTCCCTCCACACCATCCCATCACACACTCCCGGGGTCAGACACAGAGTGAAGCTCCCTCCACACCGTCCCATCACACACTCCCGGGGTCAGACACAGAGTGAATCTCCCTCCACACCGTCCCATCACACACTCCCGGGGTCAGACACAGAGTGAGGCTCCCTCCACACCGTCCCATCACACACTCCCGGGGTCAGACACAGAGTGCAGCTCCCTCCACACCGTCCCATAACACACTCGCGGGGTCAGACACAGACTGAAGCTACCTCCGCACCGTCCCATCACACACTCCCGGGGTCAGAGACAGAGTGAAGCTCCCTCCACACCGTCCCATCACACACTCCTGGGGTCAGACACAGAGTGAAGCTCCCTCCACACCGTCCCATCACACACTCCCGGGGTCAGACACAGGGTGAATCGCCCTCCACACCGTCCCATCACACACTCCCGGGGTCAGACACAGACTGAAGCTACCTCCGCACCGTCCCAACACACACTCCCGGGGTCAGAGACAGAGTGAAGCTCCCTCCACACCGTCCCATCACACACTCCTGGGGTCAGACACAGAGTGAATCTCCCTCCACACCGTCCCATCACACACTCCCGGGGTCAGACACAGAGTGAATCTCCCTCCACACCGTCCCATCACACACTCCCGGGGTCAGACACAGAGTGAATCTCCCTCCACACCGTCCCATCACAAACTCCCGGGGTCAGACACAGAGAGAGGCTCCCTCCACACCGTCCCATCACACACTCCCGGGGTCAGACACAGAGTGAGGCTCCCCCTCCAATGTCCTGTCACACACTCCCGGGGTCAGACACAGAGTGAAGCTCCCTCCACACCGTCCCATCACACACTCCCGGGGTCAGACACAGAGTGAGGCTCCCCCTCCAATGTCCTGTCACACACTCCCGGGGTCAGACACAGAGTGAAGCTCCCTCCACACCGTCCCATCAAACACTCCCGGGGTCAGACACAGAGTGAGGATCTCTCCACACCGTCCCATCACACACTCCCGGGGTCAGACACAGAGTGAGGCTCCCCCTCCAATGTCCTATCACACACTCCCGGGGTCAGACACAGAGTGAATCTCCCTCCACACCGTCCCATCACACACTCCCGGGGTCAGACACAGAGTGAATCTCCCTCTGCACCGTCCCATCACACACTCCCGGGGTCAGACACAGAGTGAAACTCCCTCCACACCATCCCATCACACACTCCCGGGGTCAGACACAGAGTGAAACTCCCTCCACACCATCCCATCACACACTCCCGGGGTCAGACACAGAGTGAATCTCCCTCTGCACCGTCCCATCACACACTCCCGGGGTCAGACACAGAGTGAAACTCCCTCCACACCATCCCATCACACACTCCCGGGGTCAGACATAGAGTGAAACTCCCTCCACACCATCCCATCACACACTCCCGGGGTCAGACACAGAGTGAAACTCCCTCCACACCATCCCATCACACACTCCCGGGGTCAGACACAGAGTGAAACTCCCTCCACACCATCCCATCACACACTCCCGGGGTCAGACACAGAGTGAGGCTCCCTCCACACTGTCCCATCACACATTCTGGGGTCAGACACAGAGTGAGGCTCCCTCCACACCGTCCCATCACACACTCCAGGGGTCAGACACAGAGTGACGCTCCCCCTCCAATGTCCTGTCACACACTCCCGGGGTCAGACACAGAGTGAAGCTCCCTCCACACCGTCCCATCACACACTCCCGGGGTCAGACACAGAGTGAAGCTCCCTCCACACCGTCCCATCACACTCTCCCGGGGTCAGACACAGAGTGACGCTCCCCCTCCAATGTCCTGTCACACACTCCCGGGGTCAGACACAGAGTGAAGCTCCCTCCACACCGTCCCATCACACACTCCCGGGGTCAGACACAGAGTGAGGCTCCCCCTCCAATGTCCTGTCACACACTCCCGGGGTCAGACACAGAGTGAAGCTCCCTCCACACCGTCCCATCAAACACTCCCGGGGTCAGACACAGAGTGAGGCTCTCTCCACACCGTCCCATCACACACTCCCGGGGTCAGACACAGAGTGAGGCTCCCCCTCCAATGTCCTGTCACGCACTCCCGGGGTCAGACACAGAGTGAATCTCCCTCTACACCATCCCATCACACACTCCCGGGGTCAGACACAGAGTGAATCTCCCTCCACACCGTCCCATCACACACTCCCGGGGTCAGACACAGAGTGAATCTCCCTCCACACCGTCCCATCACACACTCCCGGGGTCAGACACAGAGTGAATCTCCCTCTGCACCGTCCCATCACACACTCCCGGGATCAGACACAGAGTGAAACTCCCTCCACACCATCCCATCACACACTCCCAGTGTCAGACACAGAGTGAAACTCCCTCCACACCATCCCATCACACACTCCCGGGGTCAGACACAGAGTGAAACTCCCTCCACACCATCCCATCACACACTCCCGGGGTCAGACACAGAGTGAAACTCCCTCCACACCATCCCATCACACACTCCCGGGGTCAGACACAGAGTGAGGCTCCCTCCACACTGTCCCATCACACATTCTGGGGTCAGACACAGAGTGAGGCTCCCTCCACACCGTCCCATCACACACTCCCGGGGTCAGACACAGAGTGACGCTCCCCCTCCAATGTCCTGTCACACACTCCCGGGGTCAGACACAGAGTGACGCTCCCCCTCCAATGTCCTGTCACACACTCCCGGGGTCAGACACAGAGTGAAGCTCCCTCCACACCGTCCCATCACACACTCCCGGGGTCAGACACAGAGTGAAGCTCCCTCCACACCGTCCCATCACACACTCCCGGGGTCAGACACAGAGTGACGCTCCCCCTCCAATGTCCTGTCACACACTCCCGGGGTCAGATACAGAGTGAAGCTCCCTCCACACCGTCCCATCACACACTCCCGGGGTCAGACACAGAGTGAAGCTCCCTCCACACCGTCCCATCACACACTCCCAGGGTCAGACACAGAGTGAATCTCCCTCCACACCGTCCCATCACACACTCCCGGGGTCAGACACAGAGAGAGGCTCCCTCCACACCGTCCCATCACACACTCCCGGGGTCAGACACAGAGTGAGGCTCCCCCTCCAATGTCCTGTCACACACTCCCGGGGTCAGACACAGAGTGAAGCTCCCTCCACACCGTCCCATCACACACTCCCGGGGTCAGACACAGAGTGAGGCTCCCCCTCCAATGTCCTGTCACACACTCCCGGGGTCAGACACAGAGTGAAGCTCCCTCCACACCGTCCCATCAAACACTCCCGGGGTCAGACACAGAGTGAGGCTCTCTCCACACCGTCCCATCACACACTCCCGGGGTCAGACACAGAGTGAGGCTCCCCCTCCAATGTCCTATCACACACTCCCGGGGTCAGACACAGAGTGAATCTCCCTCCACACCGTCCCATCACACACTCCCGGGGTCAGACACAGAGTGAATCTCCCTCTGCACCGTCCCATCACACACTCCCGGGGTCAGACACAGAGTGAAACTCCCTCCACACCATCCCATCACACACTCCCGGGGTCAGACATAGAGTGAAACTCCCTCCACACCATCCCATCACACACTCCCGGGGTCAGACACAGAGTGAATCTCCCTCTGCACCGTCCCATCACACACTCCCGGGGTCAGACACAGAGTGAAACTCCCTCCACACCATCCCATCACACACTCCCGGGGTCAGACATAGAGTGAAACTCCCTCCACACCATCCCATCACACACTCCCGGGGTCAGACACAGAGTGAAACTCCCTCCACACCATCCCATCACACACTCCCGGGGTCAGACACAGAGTGAAACTCCCTCCACACCATCCCATCACACACTCCCGGGGTCAGACACAGAGTGAGGCTCCCTCCACACTGTCCCATCACACATTCTGGGGTCAGACACAGAGTGAGGCTCCCTCCACACCATCCCATCACACACTCCCGGGGTCAGACACAGAGTGACGCTCCCCCTCCAATGTCCTGTCACACACTCCCGGGGTCAGACACAGAGTGAAGCTCCCTCCACACCGTCCCATCACACACTCCCGGGGTCAGACACAGAGTGAAGCTCCCACCACACCGTCCCATCACACTCTCCCGGGGTCAGACACAGAGTGACGCTCCCCCTCCAATGTCCTGTCACACACTCCCGGGGTCAGACACAGAGTGAAGCTCCCTCCACACCGTCCCATCACACACTCCCGGGGTCAGACACAGAGTGAGGCTCCCCCTCCAATGTCCTGTCACACACTCCCGGGGTCAGACACAGAGTGAAGCTCCCTCCACACCGTCCCATCAAACACTCCCGGGGTCAGACACAGAGTGAGGCTCTCTCCACACCGTCCCATCACACACTCCCGGGGTCAGACACAGAGTGAGGCTCCCCCTCCAATGTCCTGTCACACACTCCCGGGGTCAGACACAGAGTGAATCTCCCTCTACACCATCCCATCACACACTCCCGGGGTCAGACACAGAGTGAATCTCCCTCCACACCGTCCCATCACACACTCCCGGGGTCAGACACAGAGTGAAGCTCCCTCCACACCGTCCCATCACACACTCCCGGGGTCAGACACAGAGTGAATCTCCCTCCACACCGTCCCATCACACACTCCCGGGGTCAGACACAGAGTGAATCTCCCTCCACACCGTCCCATCACACACTCCCGGGGTCAGACACAGAGTGAATCTCCCTCCACACCGTCCCATCACACACTCCCAGCGTCAGACACAGAGTGAATCTCCCTCTACACCATCCCATTACACACTCCCAGGTTCAGACACAGAGTGAAGCTCCCTCCACACCGTCCCATCACACACTCCCAGGTTCAGACACAGAGTGAAGCTCCCTCCACACCGTCCCATCACACACTCCCGGGGTCAGACACAGAGTGAGGCTCCCTCCACACCGTCCCATCACACACTCCCGGGGTCAGACACAGAGTGAAGCTCCCTCCACACCGTCCCATCACACACTCCCGGGGTCAGACACAGAGTGAATCTCCCTCCACACCGTCCCATCACACACTCCCGGGGTCAGACAAAGAGTGAATCTCACTCCACACCGTCCCATCACACACTCCCGGGGTCAGACACAGAGTGAGGCTCCCTCCACACCGTCCCATCACACACTCCCGGGGTCAGACACAGAGTGAATCTCCCTCCACACCGTCCCATCACAGACTCCCGGGGTCAGACACAGAGTGAGGCTCCCTCCACACCGTCCCATCACACACTCCCGGGGTCAGACACAGAGTGAATCTCCCTCCACACCGTCCCATCACACACTCCCAGGGTCAGACACAGAGTGAATCTCCCTCCACACCGTCCCATCACACACTCCCAGGGTCAGACACAGAGTGAATCTCCCTCCGCACCGTCCCATCACACACTCCCGGGGTCAGAGACAGAGTGAAGCTCCCTCCACACCGTCCCATTACACACTCCCGGGGTCAGAGACAGAGTGAAGCTCCCTCCACACCGTCCCATTACACACTCCTGGGGTCAGACACAGAGTGAAGCTCCCTCCACACCGTCCCATAACACACTCGCGGGGTCAGTCACAGAGTGAAGCTCCCTCCACACCGTCCCATCACACACTCCCGGGGTCAGACACAGGGTGAATCTCCCTCCACACCATCCCATCACACACTCCCGGGGTCAGACACAGAGTGAAGCTCCCTCCACACCGTCCCATCACACACTCCCGGGGTCAGACACAGAGTGAATCTCCCTCCACACCGTCCCATCACACACTCCCGGGGTCAGACACAGAGTGAGGCTCCCTCCACACCGTCCCATCACACACTCCCGGGGTCAGACACAGAGTGCAGCTCCCTCCACACCGTCCCATAACACACTCGCGGGGTCAGACACAGACTGAAGCTACCTCCGCACCGTCCCATCACACACTCCCGGGGTCAGAGACAGAGTGAAGCTCCCTCCACACCGTCCCATCACACACTCCTGGGGTCAGACACAGAGTGAAGCTCCCTCCACACCGTCCCATAACACACTCGCGGGGTCAGTCACAGACTGAAACTACCTCCGCACCGTCCCATTACACACTCCTGGGGTCAGACACAGAGTGAAGCTCCCTCCACACCGTCCCATCACACACTCCCGGGGTCAGACACAGGGTGAATCGCCCTCCACACCGTCCCATCACACACTCCCGGGGTCAGACACACACTGAAGCTACCTCCGCACCGTCCCAACACACACTCCCGGGGTCAGAGACAGAGTGAAGCTCCCTCCACACCGTCCCATCACACACTCCTGGGGTCAGACACAGAGTGAATCTCCCTCCACACCGTCCCATCACACACTCCCGGGGTCAGACACAGAGTGAAGCTCCCTCCACACCGTCCCATCACACACTCCCGGGGTCAGACACAGAGTGAATCTCCCTCCACACCGTCCCATCACACACTCCCGGGGTCAGACAAAGAGTGAATCTCACTCCACACCGTCCCATCACACACTCCCGGGGTCAGACACAGAGTGAGGCTCCCTCCACACCGTCCCATCACACACTCCCGGGGTCAGACACAGAGTGAATCTCCCTCCACACCGTCCCATCACACACTCCCGGGGTCAGACACAGAGTGAGGCTCCCTCCACACCGTCCCATCACACACTCCCGGGGTCAGACACAGAGTGAATCTCCCTCCACACCGTCCCATCACACACTCCCAGGGTCAGACACAGAGTGAATCTCCCTCCACACCGTCCCATCACACACTCCCAGGGTCAGACACAGAGTGAATCTCCCTCCACACCGTCCCATCACACACTCCCGGGGTCAGACACAGAGTGAAGCTCCCTCCACACCGTCCCATAACACACTCGCGTGGTCAGACACAGACTGAAGCTACCTCCGCACCGTCCCATCACACACTCCCGGGGTCAGAGACAGAGTGAAGCTCCCTCCACACCGTCCCATTACACACTCCTGGGGTCAGACACAGAGTGAAGCTCCCTCCACACCGTCCCATAACACACTCGCGGGGTCAGTCACAGACTGAAACTACCTCCGCACCGTCCCATTACACACTCCTGGGGTCAGACACAGGGTGAATCTCCCTCCACACCGTCCCATCACACACTCCCGGGGTCAGACACAGAGTGAATCTCCCTCCACACCGTCCCATCACACACTCCCGGGGTCAGACACAGAGTGAGGCTCCCTCCACACCGTCCCATCACACACTCCCGGGGTCAGACACAGAGTGCAGCTCCCTCCACACCGTCCCATAACACACTCGCGGGGTCAGACACAGACTGAAGCTACCTCCGCACCGTCCCATCACACACTCCCGGGGTCAGAGACAGAGTGAAGCTCCCTCCACACCGTCCCATCACACACTCCTGGGGTCAGACACAGAGTGAAGCTCCCTCCACACCGTCCCATCACACACTCCCGGGGTCAGACACAGGGTGAATCGCCCTCCACACCGTCCCATCACACACTCCCGGGGTCAGACACAGACTGAAGCTACCTCCGCACCGTCCCAACACACACTCCCGGGGTCAGAGACAGAGTGAAGCTCCCTCCACACCGTCCCATCACACACTCCTGGGGTCAGACACAGAGTGAATCTCCCTCCACACCGTCCCATCACACACTCCCGGGGTCAGACACAGAGTGAATCTCCCTCCACACCGTCCCATCACACACTCCCGGGGTCAGACACAGAGTGAATCTCCCTCCACACCGTCCCATCACACACTCCCGGGGTCAGACACAGAGAGAGGCTCCCTCCACACCGTCCCATCACACACTCCCGGGGTCAGACACAGAGTGAGGCTCCCCCTCCAATGTCCTGTCACACACTCCCGGGGTCAGACACAGAGTGAAGCTCCCTCCACACCGTCCCATCACACACTCCCGGGGTCAGACACAGAGTGAGGCTCCCCCTCCAATGTCCTGTCACACACTCCCGGGGTCAGACACAGAGTGAAGCTCCCTCCACACCGTCCCATCAAACACTCCCGGGGTCAGACACAGAGTGAGGATCTCTCCACACCGTCCCATCACACACTCCCGGGGTCAGACACAGAGTGAGGCTCCCCCTCCAATGTCCTATCACACACTCCCGGGGTCAGACACAGAGTGAATCTCCCTCCACACCGTCCCATCACACACTCCCGGGGTCAGACACAGAGTGAATCTCCCTCTGCACCGTCCCATCACACACTCCCGGGGTCAGACACAGAGTGAAACTCCCTCCACACCGTCCCATAACACACTCGCGGGGTCAGTCACAGACTGAAACTACCTCCGCACCGTCCCATTACACACTCCTGGGGTCAGACACAGAGTGAAGCTCCCTCCACACCGTCCCATCACACACTCCCGGGGTCAGACACAGGGTGAATCTCCCTCCACACCATCCCATCACACACTCCCGGGGTCAGACACAGAGTGAAGCTCCCTCCACACCGTCCCATCACACACTCCCGGGGTCAGACACAGAGTGAATCTCCCTCCACACCGTCCCATCACACACTCCCGGGGTCAGACACAGAGTGAGGCTCCCTCCACACCGTCCCATCACACACTCCCGGGGTCAGACACAGAGTGCAGCTCCCTCCACACCGTCCCATAACACACTCGCGGGGTCAGACACAGACTGAAGCTACCTCCGCACCGTCCCATCACACACTCCCGGGGTCAGAGACAGAGTGAAGCTCCCTCCACACCGTCCCATCACACACTCCTGGGGTCAGACACAGAGTGAAGCTCCCTCCACACCGTCCCATCACACACTCCCGGGGTCAGACACAGGGTGAATCGCCCTCCACACCGTCCCATCACACACTCCCGGGGTCAGACACAGACTGAAGCTACCTCCGCACCGTCCCAACACACACTCCCGGGGTCAGAGACAGAGTGAAGCTCCCTCCACACCGTCCCATCACACACTCCTGGGGTCAGACACAGAGTGAATCTCCCTCCACACCGTCCCATCACACACTCCCGGGGTCAGACACAGAGTGAATCTCCCTCCACACCGTCCCATCACACACTCCCGGGGTCAGACACAGAGTGAATCTCCCTCCACACCGTCCCATCACACACTCCCGGGGTCAGACACAGAGAGAGGCTCCCTCCACACCGTCCCATCACACACTCCCGGGGTCAGACACAGAGTGAGGCTCCCCCTCCAATGTCCTGTCACACACTCCCGGGGTCAGACACAGAGTGAAGCTCCCTCCACACCGTCCCATCACACACTCCCGGGGTCAGACACAGAGTGAGGCTCCCCCTCCAATGTCCTGTCACACACTCCCGGGGTCAGACACAGAGTGAAGCTCCCTCCACACCGTCCCATCAAACACTCCCGGGGTCAGACACAGAGTGAGGATCTCTCCACACCGTCCCATCACACACTCCCGGGGTCAGACACAGAGTGAGGCTCCCCCTCCAATGTCCTATCACACACTCCCGGGGTCAGACACAGAGTGAATCTCCCTCCACACCGTCCCATCACACACTCCCGGGGTCAGACACAGAGTGAATCTCCCTCTGCACCGTCCCATCACACACTCCCGGGGTCAGACACAGAGTGAAACTCCCTCCACACCATCCCATCACACACTCCCGGGGTCAGACACAGAGTGAAACTCCCTCCACACCATCCCATCACACACTCCCGGGGTCAGACACAGAGTGAATCTCCCTCTGCACCGTCCCATCACACACTCCCGGGGTCAGACACAGAGTGAAACTCCCTCCACACCATCCCATCACACACTCCCGGGGTCAGACATAGAGTGAAACTCCCTCCACACCATCCCATCACACACTCCCGGGGTCAGACACAGAGTGAAACTCCCTCCACACCATCCCATCACACACTCCCGGGGTCAGACACAGAGTGAAACTCCCTCCACACCATCCCATCACACACTCCCGGGGTCAGACACAGAGTGAGGCTCCCTCCACACTGTCCCATCACACATTCTGGGGTCAGACACAGAGTGAGGCTCCCTCCACACCGTCCCATCACACACTCCCGGGGTCAGACACAGAGTGACGCTCCCCCTCCAATGTCCTGTCACACACTCCCGGGGTCAGACACAGAGTGAAGCTCCCTCCACACCGTCCCATCACACACTCCCGGGGTCAGACACAGAGTGAAGCTCCCTCCACACCGTCCCATCACACTCTCCCGGGGTCAGACACAGAGTGACGCTCCCCCTCCAATGTCCTGTCACACACTCCCGGGGTCAGACACAGAGTGAAGCTCCCTCCACACCGTCCCATCACACACTCCCGGGGTCAGACACAGAGTGAGGCTCCCCCTCCAATGTCCTGTCACACACTCCCGGGGTCAGACACAGAGTGAAGCTCCCTCCACACCGTCCCATCAAACACTCCCGGGGTCAGACACAGAGTGAGGCTCTCTCCACACCGTCCCATCACACACTCCCGGGGTCAGACACAGAGTGAGGCTCCCCCTCCAATGTCCTGTCACACACTCCCGGGGTCAGACACAGAGTGAATCTCCCTCTACACCATCCCATCACACACTCCCGGGGTCAGACACAGAGTGAATCTCCCTCAACACCGTCCCATCACACACTCCCGGGGTCAGACACAGAGTGAATCTCCCTCCACACCGTCCCATCACACACTCCCGGGGTCAGACACAGAGTGAATCTCCCTCTGCACCGTCCCATCACACACTCCCGGGATCAGACACAGAGTGAAACTCCCTCCACACCATCCCATCACACACTCCCGGTGTCAGACACAGAGTGAAACTCCCTCCACACCATCCCATCACACACTCCCGGGGTCAGACACAGAGTGAAACTCCCTCCACACCATCCCATCACACACTCCCGGGGTCAGACACAGAGTGAAACTCCCTCCACACCATCCCATCACACACTCCCGGGGTCAGACACAGAGTGAGGCTCCCTCCACACTGTCCCATCACACATTCTGGGGTCAGACACAGAGTGAGGCTCCCTCCACACCGTCCCATCACACACTCCCGGGGTCAGACACAGAGTGACGCTCCCCCTCCAATGTCCTGTCACACACTCCCGGGGTCAGACACAGAGTGACGCTCCCCCTCCAATGTCCTGTCACACACTCCCGGGGTCAGACACAGAGTGAAGCTCCCTCCACACCGTCCCATCACACACTCCCGGGGTCAGACACAGAGTGAAGCTCCCTCCACACCGTCCCATCACACACTCCCGGGGTCAGACACAGAGTGACGCTCCCCCTCCAATGTCCTGTCACACACTCCCGGGGTCAGATACAGAGTGAAGCTCCCTCCACACCGTCCCATCACACACTCCCGGGGTCAGACACAGAGTGAAGCTCCCTCCACACCGTCCCATCACACACTCCCAGGGTCAGACACAGAGTGAATCTCCCTCCACACCGTCCCATCACACACTCCCGGGGTCAGACACAGAGTGAATCTCCCTCCACACCGTCCCATCACGCACTCCCGGGGTCAGACACAGAGTGAATCTCCCTCCACACCGTCCCATCACACACTCCCGGGGTCAGACACAGAGTGAAGCTCCCTCCGCACCATCCCATCACACACTCCCGGGGTCAGACACAGAGTGAAGCTCCCTCCGCACCATCCCATCACACACTCCCGGGGTCAGACACAGAGTGAATCTCCCTCCACACCGTCCCATCACACACTCCCGGGTTCAGACACAGAGTGAAGCTCCCTCCACACCGTCCCATCACACACTCCCGGGGTCAGACACAGACTGAAGCTCCCTCCACACCGTCCCATCACACACTCCCGGGGTCAGACACAGAGTGAATCTCCCTCCACACCGTCCCATCACACACTCACGGGGTCAGACACAGAGTGAGGCTCCCCCTCCAATGTCCTGTCACACACTCCCGGGGTCAGACACAGAGTGAGGCTCCCCCTCCAATGTCCTGTCACACAATGTACTTGGAACAGTGGAGCACAACATCTGTGCTGAATCCAGCAACGCCTCTCATATTCCTAGATACCTCTCTCGGCTCTCCCCTCAGCCTCTGTCATTCCAGAGAGCTCGGCCCGAGTTTCTCCACCTCTCCTGCCCTCATACCACTTCTCCAGAGCCTCTATACCCTCCCTGCGCTGGGGTGACCAGAACTGGGTACCGTACTCCACGCGCGACCCCACGAAGTGATGATGCTGACGCCACGTGGCCCCTGCCCTAGCCAGCCGGCGCGAGTTGGGCCCAAGTTCAAAGTACTTTATTATCAAAGGACATACAGGTCACCCATGCAACCCTCGTGTTCTTTTTCTCGCGGGCCGTACTCAATAAATCTGTAGAATAATAGCCACAACAGAATCCAGAGTTCAAGCAGAACGCAACAAACTGCGTCAATACGAAAAGAAAGAAATAATTTTAATGGAAAAATGAGTCATAAATATTGAGAACACAAGATGAGGGGTCCTTGAAAGTGAGTCCAGAGGCTGTGGGAACATCTCAGTAGACGGGCAAGTGAAGTTATCCCCTTTGGTTCAGGAGCCTGGTGGTTGAGGGGTGGTAACTGTTCCTGAACCTGGTGGTGTGAGTCTTGAGGCTCCTGTACCTCCTTCCTGATGGTTGAGGGGTGGTAACTGTTCCTGAACCTGGTGGTGTGAGTCCTGAGGCTCCTGTACCTCCTTCCTGATGGTTGAGGGGTGGTAACTGTTCCTGAACCTGGTGGTGTGAGTCCTGAGGCTCCTGTACCTCCTTCCTGATGGTTGAGGGGTGGTAACTGTTCCTGAACCTGGTGGTGTGAGTCCTGAGGCTCCTGTACCTCCTTCCTGATGGTTGAGGGGTGGTAACTGTTCCTGAACCTGGTGGTGTGAGTCCTGAGGCTCCTGTACCTCCTTCCTGATGGTTGAGGGGTGGTAACTGTTCCTGAACCTGGTGGTGTGAGTCCTGAGGCTCCTGTACCTCCTTCCTGATGGTTGAGGGGTGGTAACTGTCCCTGAACCTGGTGGTGCAAGTCCTGAGGCTCCTTTACCTCCTTCCTGATGGTTGGGGGGTGGTAACTGTCCCTGAACCTGGTGGTGCAAGTCCTGAGGCTCCTTTACCTCCTTCCTGATGGTTGAGGGCTGGTAACTGTTCCTGAACCTGGTGGCGCGAGTCCTGAGGCTCCTGAACCTTCTACCTGATGGTTGAGGGGTGGTAACTGTTCCTGAACCTGGTGGTGTGAATCCTGAGGCTCCTGTACCTTCGACCTGATGGTTGAGGGATGGTAACTGTTCCTGAACCTGGTGGTGTGGGACCTGATGGTCGAGGGGTGATAACTGTCCCTGAACCTGGTGGTGTGCGACCTGATGGTTGAGGGGTGATAACTGTTCCTGAACCTGGTGGTGTGGGACCTGACGGTCGAGGGGTGATAACTGTCCCTGAACCTGGTGGTGTGGGACCTGATGGTTGAGGGGTGATAACTGTCCCTGAACCTGGTGGTGCGAGTCCTGAGGCTCCTGTACCTTCTACCTGATGGTTGAGGGATGGTAACTGTTCCTGAATCTGGTGGTGTGGGACCTGATGGTCGAGGGGTGATAACTGTCCCTGAACCTGGTGGTGTGGGACCTGATGGTCGAGAGTTGATAACAGTCCCTGAACCTGGTGGTGTGGGACCTGATGGTTGAGGGGTGATAACTGTCCCTGAACCTGGTGGTGTGCGACCTGATGGTTGAGGGGTGATAACTGTCCCTGAACCTGGTGGTGTGCGACCTGATGGTTGAGGGGTGATAACTGTTCCTGAACCTGGTGGTGTGGGACCTGATGGTTGTGGGGTGATAACTGTCCCTGAACCTGGTGGTGTGGGACCTGATGGTAGAGGGGTGATAACTGTCCCTGAACCTGGTGGTGTGGGACCTGATGGTTGTGGGGTGATAACTGTCCCTGAACCTGGTGCTGTGCGACCTGATGGTTGAGGGGTGATAACTGTTCCTGAACCTGGTGGTGTGGGACCTGACGGTCGAGGGGTGATAACTGTCCCTGAACCTGGTGGTGTGGGACCTGATGGTCGAGAGTTGATAACTGTCCCTGAACCTGGTGGTGAGGGACCTGATGGTTGAGGGGTGATAACTGTCCCTGAACCTGGTGGTGTGGGACCTGATGGTTGAGGGGTGATAACTGTCCCTGAACCTGGTGGTGTGGGACCTGACGGTCGAGGGGTGGTAATTGTCCCTGAACCTGGTGGTGTGGGACCTGATGGTCGAAGGGTGATAACTGTCCCTGAACCTGGTGGTGTGGGTCCTGACGGTCGAGGGGTGATAACTGTCCCTGAACCTGGTGGTGTGGGACCTGATGGTCGAGGGGTGATGACTGTCCCTGAACCTGGTGGTGTGGGACCTGATGGTCGAGGGGTGATAACTGTCCCTGAACCTGGTGGTGTGGGACCTGACGGTTGAGGGGTGATAACTGTCCCTGAACCTGGTGGTGTGGGACCTGATGGTCGAGGGGTGATAACTGTCCCTGAACCTGGTGGTGTGGGACCTGACGGTTGAGGGGTGATAACTGTCCCTGAACCTGGTGGTGTGGGACCTGATGGTCGAGGGGTGATAACTGTCCCTGAACCTGGTGGTGTGGGACCTGACGGTTGATAACTGTCCCTGAACCTGGTGGTGTGGGACCTGATGGTTGAGGGGTGATAACTGTCCCTGAACCTGGAGGTGTGGGACCTGATGGTCGAGGGGTGATAACTGTCCCTGAACCTGGTTGTGTGGGACCTGATGGTCGAGGGGTGATAACTGTCCCTGAACCTGGTGGTGTGGGACCTGACGGTTGATAACTGTCCCTGAACCTGGTGGTGTGGGACCTGATGGTTGAGGGGTGATAACTGTCCCTGAACCTGGAGGTGTGGGACCTGATGGTTGAGGGGTGATAACTGTCCCTGAACCTGGTTGTGTGGGACCTGACGGTCGAGTGGTGATAACTGTCTCTGAACCTGGTGCTGTGGGACCTGATGGTTGAGGGGTGATAACTGTCCCTGAACCTGGTGGTGTGGGACCTGATGGTTGAGGGGTGATAACTGTCCCTGAACCTGGTGGTGTGGGACCTGATGGTTGAGGGGTGATAACTGTCCCTGAACCTGGTGGTGTGGGACCTGAGGCTCTTGTACCTTCTTCTTAATGGCAGGACTGACCAGCAAGATCCCACTGTCTGTGGCAGCCCCCTGTGGGGTGGGAGGAGGGAGGCCGCAGTCTCGAGTGCTAAACTGGGATGCAGAGCCATTCGAGAATCATTGCGGGCTGGGACGGCGTCTGGGAATCAGGGGAGAGCTCGCACCAGGAGGAGGTGGCGGGGTGGTGAGGGGTGAGATGCTGCTCCCAACAAAAAAACCCACAGACTCACAGCACAGTGACTGTGAGGGCATTCGGCCCCTTCGAGCCCATGCTGGCCCGGTGTGAAAAGGACCCGCGAATTGCCGCACATACTGGCCCAGTTACCCGTTAAGGCCCTCTCCTCCCCAATTATAAAAGCTCCAGCCCCCAACTGGGGGAAATTCCGCATTCACATGGTGTAGAAAGAGGCCATTCGGGGCATTGTGGCTGTACTAGCTCGTAGTGCTCATTTCCATTTCAATATTCTCCTCGGATCTTTATCCAATCGCCTTCCTCCTCTGTGCCCCCGGTCTTTGACTCCTCCTCCCTCGTTCCTCAGCCCCTCCCCACCTCCCTCTCCCCCGCCCGCACCCTTCAGCACTGTAACTCCCTCATGCTCCCCCTGCCCACCCCCTGAGGAGAACAGGCCCAGCGTCCACGGACCTGAAGCCCCTCCCAACCAGGGACATCGTGGCACCCCTCCTTCCCCCCCCCCCCCTCGTTCCCGGCTCCCGGAACAGCGGTCCGTCCATGGTCAAGGGTCGCTACGACACGCCGTGGTCCGCGCCTTCGCTTCCCGGCGAGCTTTGTAGCCCCTTCTCAACCTGCCCTGTCTGATGCCCCCCCTCCAACCCCCCGGTAGAATCGCGCCCTCCCACAGTCCGAACGATCAGACACCTAACGCACCCCAGCACTAACCTGCATTTGCCACCCCTCTGCCCATCTCCGGCTCTATTCATCTGTACAGTTCCAGATGCCCCTTGTGGAGGCTTCAGAGAGGAGGGTGCGGGGCAAAAGAAGTTTATACTGTGGACTAGAGCCACAGGGAGAGGATATACGAACTAGGGCCGTTTTCTCCTGAGTGTCAGAGGCTGAGTGAAAACCTGATAGAAGCTTTTAACGTTGTGAAAAGCTCTGAGGACGCAGACAGGACATTTCCTTCTTCCTTGGGGAGAAATGTCGAGGACTAGAGGGCATGCGTTTAAGGTGAGAAGGGGAAAAGATTAAAGGGGCATTTGGATATGAACACAAACACACACAGACACACACACACACGTATACACACGCACACACACACACTGGAGGGACTCAGCAGGCCAGGCAGCATCTATGGAGGGGAATAAACAGCTGCCGTTTCAAGCCGAGACCCTTCATCAGGACTGGAAAGGAAGGGGGCAGAAGTCAGATTAAGAAGGGTGGGGGTGGGGGTGTGCTGTGGGGAGATGGGATGGAGTAAGAAGCTGGGAGGTGATAGGTGGAAGAGGACAAGAAGAGGGGATCTGATAGGAGAGTTGGAAGGAGGAGGGGTTCCGGTGGGAGGAGATGGGCAGGGGAGGGAGGGGAAAGGGTGAGAGGGTAACCAGAAGGAGGGGGAAAGTGGAGGGTGGTGGGGGAAGGTGGGGTGGAGGGACGAGCAGGGACTCAGTCAGCTGACCGCCGCCTCTGACGTCGTCCGGTCTCTCCAACAGATCCTGAACCTCTACAGCTCCCGGAACCCCGAAGCCTCGGCCGCGCCCTGCTGTGTGGCCAGCGACCTGGACTCCCTGGCCGTCATGTACTACGTCGGCCGGAACCCCAAGGTCGCCAAGCTGTCCGACATGGCGGTGCAGTCGTGCAAGTGCAGATAGGCCGGGGGGGGGCCATCCGGGCCCCTGCCCTTCATTGGCCACCCCGTATGTCCGTCACACTGCGCCCACCAATGGGAATGCCTCGGGCGACTGGCCGATCAGACCGCCCGGCCCTCCCTCTCCGCTTTGGGTCCCGAACTTAACGCTGGCGGAGATCGTTTGGCCCGTCGCCTGTATGCCGTCCAAAATGAAATGTTGCTTATTGCCTTTTTATAACCTCTTCCCGGGGTTGTTGTTCCTCTTTTTGGAATCCTTGGGGCTGGGATTTTCAGAGTAAGCCCTGGAATGGGAGTGGAGGGGTAGTGTCAGGCCAGGGAGGGTCACCCTACCGACAAACCCCCCCCCCCCTCGGGATGGGAGTCAAGTCTATCCTCATCAAGCAGTGGCTGTCCCATTGGGGTGGGAGGGGGGTGACGGTAGTGGGTGGGGACTGGGGGAACAGAATCACTCCAGCCAAACTTTGGAGACCCTGACATTCATAGTAAATCGGGAGCAAGTGTCCCATCCAGGTGTCCTCTTGGTGTTTGGAGCCCGTGGACGGGAAGGGGGGTGGGGAAGGATCAAACGGGTCTGCGGGGAGGGAGGGGGTGGTGGGGCTTTGTACAGGGGGTTAATATGCTGCAGGGAGGGTGGGGAGTAGGTTAGAGGGTGGTGGAGGGAATCAGCTGGGACAGGAAGGAGGAGAACGGGGAAGGGTTCGAGGAATCACCAACGCCGTCGGGTCAGCGCACTCTTCGCTCCCCGGCCTGAGTTGTACGCGTTAACTTCCCTTCCCTGGCGAGTTCCTGCGTGAGCGTATGAGCGTTTGTGTGTTTCAAACATTGTCGTTCTATTTTTGCACGTGTTGTCGAAACGGCTGTAAAGCTCTGTTCAGTACAGACCATTAAACCTGTAACTTCAGACCCACCAGTCTCTGCCTCTTGCCTCCTGGTCCTGCACACAGCGTGCTGGCTGCACGGAGAGAGTGTACACGCACTCCCTCGCACACACACACACTCCCTCGCACACACACTCCCTCGAACACATACTCCCTCACACACACACACACACTCCCTCACACACACACTCCCTCGCACACACACACACTCCCTCGCACACACACTCCCTCACACACACACTCCCTCGAACACACACTCCCTCACACACACACTCCCTCACACACACACTCCCTCGCACAAACACACACTCCCTCGCACACACACTCCCTCACACACACACTCCCTCGAACACACACTCCCTCACACACACTCTCCCTCACACACACACTCCCTCACACACACACACACTCCCTCACACACACACTCCCTCACACACACACTCCCTCGCACACACACTCCCTCACACACACACACACACTCCCTCACACACACACTCCCTCACACACACACTCCCTCGCACACACACTCCCTCACACACACTCCCTTGCACATGCACTCCCTCGCACACACACTCCCTCACACACACTCCCTTGCACATGCACTCCCTCACACACACACACACACTCCCTCACACACACACTCCCTCGCACACACACTCCCTCACACACACTCCCTTGCACATGCACTCCCTCACACACACACACACACTCTCCCTCACTCACATACACTCCCTCACACACTTTCCCTCACATACAGACTCCCTCACACACACACTCCCTCGCACACACACTCCCTCACACACTTTCCCTCACACACAGACTCCCTCACACACACACTCCCTCACACACACACTCCCTCACACACAGATTCCCTCGCACACAGACTCCCTCACACACACTCCCTCACACACACACACTCCCTCGTACACAGACTCCATCGCACACACCCTCCCTCATACACACACTCCCTCGCACACACACAGTCTCAGTCAATCACCCACATGTATGTACACACAGATCTCACACACACACTACAGCACAGTTTCTCAGTCACTCTCTCAGTAAAAGCATGTGGGAGCAAATAAGTGTGCAAACACAGACTTAACACACAGCAAGGTGTGTGAGCACACATACAAACACACCCTCACACACACAGACACACACTGGGTTCTCTCTCCACCTTTCTCACTCCCCCTCTCTCTCTCTCACTCTCCCTCCCTCTCTCTCTCTCCCTCTCTGTCTCTGTCCCTATCTCTCTCTCTGTCTGTCTCTGTCCCTATCTCTCTCTGTCTCTCTCTCTCTCTCTCTCTGTCTCTGTCCCTATCTCTCTCTCTGTCTGTCTCTGTCCCTATCTCTCTCTGTCTCTGTCTCTCTCTCTCTCTCTCTCTCTCTCTCTCTCTCTGTCTCTGTCCCTATCTCTGTCTCTGTCCCTATCTCTCTCTCTCTCTCTGTCTGTCTCTGTCCCTATCTCTCTCTCTCTCTCTCTCTCTCTCTCTGTCTCTGTCCCTATCTCTGTCTCTGTCCGTATCTCTCTCTGTCTCTGTCTCTCTCTCTCTCTCTCTCTCTCTCTCTCTCTGTCTCTGTCCCTATCTCTGTCTCTGTCCCTATCTCTCTCTCTCTCTGTCTGTCTCTGTCCCTATCTCTCTCTCTCTCTCTCTGTCTCTGTCCCTATCTCTGTCTCTGTCCCTATCTCTGTCTCTGTCCCTATCTCTCTCTCTCTCTCTCTCTCTCTCTCTGTCTCTGTCCCTATCTCTGTCTCTGTCCCTATCTCTCTCTCTCTCTGTCTCTGTCCCTATCTCTCTCTGTCTCTGTCTCTCTCTCTCTCTCTCTCTCTCTCTCTCTGTCTCTGTCCCTATCTCTGTCTCTGTCCCTATCTCTCTCTCTCTCTGTCTGTCTCTGTCCCTATCTCTCTCTCTCTCTCTCTCTCTGTCTCTGTCCCTATCTCTGTCTCTGTCCCTATCTCTCTCTCTCTCTCTCTGTCTGTCTCTGTCCCTATCTCTGTCTCTGTCCCTATCTCTCTCTCTCTCTCTCTCTGTCTGTCTCTGTCCCTATCTCTGTCTCTGTCCCTATCTCTCTCTCTCTCTCTCTGTCTGTCTCTGTCCCTATCTCTGTCTCTGTCCCTATCTCTCTCTCTCTGTCCGTATCTCTCTCTGTCTCTGTCTCTCTCTCTCTCTCTCTCTCTCTCTCTCTCTGTCTCTGTCCCTATCTCTGTCTCTGTCCCTATCTCTCTCTCTCTCTGTCTGTCTCTGTCCCTATCTCTCTCTCTCTCTCTCTCTGTCTCTGTCCCTATCTCTGTCTCTGTCCCTATCTCTGTCTCTGTCCCTATCTCTCTCTCTCTCTCTCTCTCTCTCTCTGTCTCTGTCCCTATCTCTGTCTCTGTCCCTATCTCTCTCTCTCTCTGTCTCTGTCCCTATCTCTCTCTGTCTCTGTCTCTCTCTCTCTCTCTCTCTCTCTCTCTCTGTCTCTGTCCCTATCTCTGTCTCTGTCCCTATCTCTCTCTCTCTCTGTCTGTCTCTGTCCCTATCTCTCTCTCTCTCTCTCTCTCTGTCTCTGTCCCTATCTCTGTCTCTGTCCCTATCTCTCTCTCTCTCTCTCTGTCTGTCTCTGTCCCTATCTCTGTCTCTGTCCCTATCTCTCTCTCTCTCTCTCTCTGTCTGTCTCTGTCCCTATCTCTGTCTCTGTCCCTATCTCTCTCTCTCTCTCTCTGTCTGTCTCTGTCCCTATCTCTGTCTCTGTCCCTATCTCTCTCTCTCTGTCTGTCTCTGTCCCTATCTCTGTCTCTGTCCCTATCTCTCTCTCTCTCTCTCTGTCTGTCTCTGTCCCTATCTCTGTCTCTGTCCCTATCTCTCTCTCTCTCTCTCTGTCTGTCTCTGTCCCTATCTCTGTCTCTGTCCCTATCTCTCTCTCTCTGTCTGTCTCTGTCCCTATCTCTGTCTCTGTCCCTATCTCTCTCTCTCTCTCTCTCTCACCACCACCAGCTGCACACAGTTTTACACCGAGACATTGTGTAACACACACACAGCCTGACGCTCCCCCCCACTCCCTTCGCCTCTGTAGGTGCCGGCTGCCCCTGGCTGGGAGCCCGCGGTCGGTGCGGTGAACTGGCTCCCACTCGGACTCACACTGAGGCCTCAGTGTGGGCCCGGGCCCAGCACAAGCGGGACACAGAGGCACATTGATTAGCAGCCGCGGTCTCTGCAGAAGCTTCCAGCAGACCTGGAAATGCCCGAGTCCCAAGGAGCAGGCATTAACCCCGTCACCGCTGGCCCGGCTCCTCCCGCCCCACCCTGCGCTTCGCCTTGCGTCAGCAGTTGGCACAGACTGACCGCCCTCCCCTCGACGCACCGAGATGGGGAGGGAAGGGACACGCACGTCCCATGCGCACGGGAGGAGATCGCTGGGAGGGTGCGTGTGTGAGACGACAGGGAACGGCAACCCTAATTGACCTGGCTTCTCAGCTTCAGAAGCAGGGGTAGGCCATTCAGCCCCTCACAACCGCTATCCCCTTTCGCCCAAACCGGCGGCCGGCAAGGACTCGACGGGCCTAAGGGCCTGCGGCTGCCCTGTCATGCGGAAGCACGGCGGCCCCGGCTTAAAAACGCCTACACGATCGCTTGCTCGCGCTTGAGGTTTCTGTGCCTGGAGACCAGGAATAGGGCCTGGAAGTGAGGCCTGAGTCCATTTGCCGGTGTTCTGGAATCAGGGCTGGGGTTTGTGGAGAGATTCCACCTCTCCCGCTCCCTCTACCCTCACCGGCTTCCCCGAGGAATGAAACACGGTTAAAAACAAAAGGCGGTCCAAATCAGTGTTCGGGTTCAAAGTTCAAAGTACATTTATGATCAAAGTAGATGCAACTTTGAGATTCGTCTCCTTACTGACAGCCACGAGACAAAGTCACCCAATACAGTCCTTTAAAAAAGAGGTCGTCAAACACCCAATGTGCAGGGCAGAAAAGCACAAGATCGTGCAGGAACAGCAGAAGTAAGCAAGTTAAGTGGAGTTCCCAAAAGCGAGTCCGGTTCACCGCTGAAGCTGCTCCGGGGGCCCGTTGCTTGCAGGCCTCAGCCTCGGTTCAGTGCGGAGATGAGTCAACCACGCGGATGCGCCGGCCGGACTGGCCCGCGGTCCGTCGGCCTGACCTTCTGGACGGGACCCGGCGCTTGTGTCGTTCCTCGCTCCCGGACCCGGGGCCCCGCCGCTGCCTCGATCTGGACCCCCCCGCCCACCCGCTCTGCCGCAGCCTCCGAGAGTCCAGTTCCCGCCGCCAAAAACGCCAGGTCGCACAGTCCCTTTGAAAGCTCAAATCCGACAGGGAAGTTTTGTTTGCCGTGATCGTATCTAAAATGTCACTAATAAAGTCGTCACCAGAGCCATCTTAGCGGGGGTAAGATCCAATAGTCTCGCTGATCTACAGGTCCAACACAGGGAAGGCGTGCCAGTATCTTTACTTCCTAAGGAGGTTTAATTATCATCCAAACCAGACATAGATATAACTAAGACTGCGTTCCTCTGGGGCCAAGATGTGAAACGTTCAAAATAGCGATCAAACGTTCAAAAATAGCAAGTAACGCAATTCAAAATTGTGAGGAAACCTTTAGAATTAGTGAGTAACGCAATTCAAAATAGCGAGGAAGGAAGCATATTCATTCAAACAAGATACATATATAGTCCAAGACCCCGAGCGACCACATCCAGCCATCGATGGTACGGTCCCCCGGCAGTGCGCTGACACAAGCAATTCAGCCTGTCGTTCCACCA
Organism: Hypanus sabinus; assembly: GCF_030144855.1. Taxonomy (NCBI): domain Eukaryota; kingdom Metazoa; phylum Chordata; class Chondrichthyes; order Myliobatiformes; family Dasyatidae; genus Hypanus; species Hypanus sabinus. Next base: position 23,160,816 of record NC_082736.1, on the reverse strand, counting down.
CTGGACCATGGGAGGTCCCAGCCAAGCTCAACCAGCAGCAGCAGGCAAGCCCGCGGTTTGAGGCCTAGCCCTTGCTAAAACCAAGGCTACACGGCTCCCATCACGGCAGACCGCGCCCCCCCCCCCCACCAGACGAGGGCAACTAGCATTACCACAGGCCGACAGAGCCTTGCCATCGTGAGTGGAATGTCCGAGACGATCTCCCACGGTAAAACCGCACCGACTCCAACGCTTCTGAGCGGTGGGCAGCCACCGAACCTGCTAAAGGCCTCAACAGAGGCCCCCCCACCCCCCCACCGAAACAGTTGCATCGTGGTTTGGTGTGGCGATTTGAAAGCTAGGGGTGTGAGAATCTGCGGAGAATCGCGGACTCAACCCCCTACATCACGGGCACGTCCCTCCCCGCCATCGGGCGCAGCTACAGGAGGCTACAGGAAAAAAACACAAACAAACAAACAGACAGATAGAACACGAGTTGTAAAGAGTCCCTGAAAGTGAGCCTGTGGATTGTGGAATCAATTCAGTGTCGAGGTGGGTGAAGTTGTCCACACTGGTTCAGGAGCCTGATGGTTGAGGGGTGATAACTGTCCCTGAACCTGGTGGTGTGGGACCTGATGGTTGAGGGGGGATGATTGTCCCTGAACCTGGTGGTGTGGGACCTGATGGTTGAGGGGTGATAACTGTCCCTGAACCTGGTGGTGTGGGATCTGATGGTCGAGGGGGGATGATTGTCCCTGAACCTGGTGGTGTGGGACCTGATGGCTGAGGGGTGATAACTGTCCCTGAACCTGGTGGTGTGGGACCTGATGGTCGAGGGGTGATAACTGTCCCTGAACCTGGTGGTGTGGGACCTGATGGTCAGGGGTGATAACTGTCCCTGAACCTGGTGGTGTGGGACCTGATGGTTGAGGGGTGATAACTGTCCCTGAACCTGGTGGTGTGGGACCTGATGGTCGAGGGGTGATAACTGTCCCTGAACCTGGTGGTGTGGGATCTGATGGTCGAGGGGGGATGATTGTCCCTGAACCTGGTGGTGTGGGACCTGATGGCTGAGGGGTGATAACTGTCCCTGAACCTGGTGGTGTGGGACCTGATGGTCGAGGGGTGATAACTGTCCCTGAACCTGGTGGTGTGGGACCTGATGGTCAGGGGTGATAACTGTCCCTGAACCTGGTGGTGTGGGACCTGATGGTTGAGGGGTGATAATTGTCCCTGAACCTGGTGGTGTGGGACCTGATGGTTGAGGGGTGATAACTGTCCCTGAACCTGGTGGTGTGGGACCTGATGGTTGAGGGGTGATAACTGTCCCTGAACCTGGTGGTGTGGGACCTGATGGTTGAGGGGTGATAACTGTCCCTGAACCTGGTGGTGTGGGATCTGATGGTTGAGGGGTGATAACTGTCTCTGAACCTGGTGGTGTGGGACCTGATGGTTGAGGGGTGATAACTGTCCCTGAACCTGGTGGTGTGGGACCTGATGGTCGAGGGGTGATAACTGTCCCTGAACCTGGTGGTATGGGACCTGATGGTTGAGGGGTGATAACTGTCCATGAACCTCATGGTCAAGGGGTGATAACTGTCCCTGAACCTGGTGGTATGGGACCTGATGGTTGAGGGGTGATAACTGTCCCTGAACCTGGTGGTATGGGACCTGATGGTTGAGGGGTGATAACTGTCCCTGAACCTGGTGGTATGGGACCTGATGGTCGAGGGGTGATAACTGACCCTGAACCTGGTGATGTGGGACCTGATGGTTGAGGTAATAACTGTCCCTGAACCTGGTGGTGGGGGACCTGACGGTTGAGGGGTGATAACTGACCCTGAACCTAGTGGTGTGGGACCTGATGGTCGAGGGGTGATAACTGTCCCTGAACCTGGTGTTGTGGGACCTGATGGTTGAGGGGTGATAACTGTCCCTGAACCTGGTGGTGTGGGACCTGATGTTTGAGGGGTGATAACTGTCCCTGAACCTGGTGGTGTGGGACCTGATGTTTGAGGGGTGATAACTGTCCCTGAACCTGGTGGTGTGGGACCTGAGGCCCCTGTACCTCCTTCCTGACGGAGCAGTGAGCAGAGAGCGCTGCCCGGATGGTGGGGGTCCTTGATGATGGATTGTCCTTTCTTGTGACACCGCTCCTTGTGGATGTGCTCAATGGAGGGGAGGGCCTTTCCTGCCAAGGGCTGGGCCATATCCATTCCTTTCTGCAGGCTTTCTGCTCTCGGAAATTGGAGTTCCCACACCAGGCCGTGAGGCAGCCAGTTAGGTTGCTCTCCACTGTTCATTGGTAAAAGTTTGTCAAAGTTTTAGAAAACTTCCAGGATCAGAGGCGTTGATGCCAGGACAGGACCTCTGAAATGTTAACGGCAAGGACCTTGAGGCCCTGATGAACACTGGCTCACGGACCTCCGATCCTCGGTCATCAGCTCTTCCGTTTTACTGATGTTGAGCAAGAGGTCATGGCACCATTCAACCTGATCACCTGGGTGATGGTTATGGGAACCGGCAATGTTACGGAAAAGTTATGGGAGCGGGATCCCGGCCCCAAGAACAACTTTCCCGCTTTCTGCTTTCCGCAGGGATCGCCCCCTACCCGACTCCCTTGTCCATTCGTCCCTCCCCACTGATCTCCCTCTGGAGCTCTGCCCCCTTCCCTTTCCTTTCTCCCATCGTCTTCCGTCCCCTCCCATCAGATTCTCCTACTCGGCCCACAATGCAAATGAAAAACACCCAAACAGTAATCCCGCCTACCTACACCATGTCCACATCCCTCCATCTTCCTCACATCCATCTGCCGATCCAAACGTCTCTCAAAAGCCTCCAATGTATTTGCCTTTACCACCGTACCAGGCATCCACCACTCTCTGGGTAAAAACTTGCCCCTCACACCCCCCCCCCCACCGTGTTTCTGGCACCCTCACAACTTACTAAAGCCTAATTCCATACATCTTTGGACTGCGGGAAGAGACCCACATGGTCACAGGGAGGACCTACAAACTCCTTACAAACAGCAGCCTTCGTGGCTTCCAGAAGGCGTTCGATAAAATGCCACATGAGAGACTTATCCATAAGAAAAGGATGCCGAAAGTTGGTGGGGCGGGGGGATGTATTAGCATGGATAGAGGATTGGTTAATCAATCGAAGGCAGAGTAGGGATAGGTGGGTGTTTCTCCGGTTGGCAATCAGTGCTGAGTGGTGTGCCGCAGGGGTCGGTGCTGGGCCCGGAACTGTTCACGATACACGTTAACGATCTGGAAGAGGGGACAGAGTGTAGCGTATCTAGGTTTGCTGCCGACACTACATTGAATGGAAAAGCAGATTGTGCAGATGATGCCGAGAATCTGCAGCGAAGTATAGATGGGTTAAGTGAGCGGGCAAGGAGTACGATGTTGGTAAATGCCAGGCCATCCTCTTTGGAAGGGAAAATGGAAGAAAAGGTTATTAATTAGATGGTGAAGATTGCAGCATGCTGCTGGGCAGAGGGACTTGGGAGTGCTTCTGCATGAATCGCAAAAGGTTGGTTTGCAGGTGCAGCGGGGTATCGAGAAGGGAAATGGGATCAAGAAGGCTGGTGTGGTGTACTGCGTCCGGTGCTCCCGGTGTGGCCTTTTATATATCGGTGAGACCCGACGCAGACTGGGAGACCGCTTCGCTGAACACCTACGCTCTGTCCACCAGAGAAAGCAGGATCTCCCAGTGTCCACACATTTCAATTCCACGTCCCATTCCCATTCTGATATGTCTATCCATGGCCTCCTCTACTATCAAGATGAATCCAAACTCAGGTTGGAGGAACAACACCTTTTTTACCGGCTGGGTAGCCTCTAACCTGATGGCATGAACATTGACCTCTCTAACTTCCGTTAATGCCCCTCCTCTCTGCCCATCACTCTGCCTGTTCTCCATTTCCCTCTGGTGCTCCCCTCCCCCTTTCTTTCTCCCCAGGCCTCCCGTCCCATGATCCTTTCCCTTCTTTTGCTCTGTATCACTTTCGCCAATCACCTTTCCCGTTCTTAGCTTCATCTCACCCCCTCCGGTCTTCTCCTATCATTTCGCATTTCCCCCCTCCCCCCACTCCTTTCAAATCTCTTACTATCTTTCCTTCCGGTTAGCCCTGATGAAGGGTCTCGGCCCGAAACATCGACAGCGCTTCTCCTTATAGATGCTTCCTGGCCTGCTGCATTCCACCAGCATTTCTTGTGTGTGTTATTAGGCAAATGGGATGTCGGCCTTCATTGCTGGAGGGATTGAATTGAAGAGCAGGGAGGTCATGCTGCGACTGTACAGGGTACTGGTGAGGCCGCACCCGGAGTACTGTGTGCGGTTCCGGTCTCCTTACTCGAGGAAGGATATACTGGCTTTGGAGGCGGTGCAGAGGAGGTTCACCATGTTGATTCCAGAGATGAGGGGTTAGACTATGAGGAGAGATTCAGTCGCCTGGGACTGTACTCACTGGAATTCAGAATGATGAGAGGAGATCTTATAGAAAGATAAAATTATGAAAGGGGTGGATAAGAAAGAAGCAGGAAAGTTGTTTCCACCGGGAGGTGAGACTAGAACGAGGGGCCACAGCCTCAAGATTCGAGGGAGTAGATTTAGGACGGAGATGAGGAGGAACTGCTTTTCCCAGAGAGTGGGGAATCTGTGGAATTCTCTGCCCAGTGAAGCAGTGGAGGCTCCCTCAGTAAATATATTTAAGACAAGGTTGGATAGATTTTTGCAGAGTAGTGGAATTGAGGGTGATGGGGAAAAGGCAGGTAGGGGGAGATGAGTCCGTGGCCAGATCAGCCATGATCTTATTGAATGGCGGGGCAGGCTCGATGGGCCGGATGGCTGACTCCTGCTCGAACTTTGATTATCGATCACGGCCGCTGTAAATCGTTGTGTTGCCGTGACTACACCGTTAGTCCAGTGGTGTTCACACCTGGGCCCATGAGCTCTCAACCCTCTCGATCCCAACACCGCTGACGTAGCTTTGGGCACGACCTTTCCTGAAGTTAATGACCAGGTAAATCCTGCAGACGCTGGAAATCCCGATCAACAGGCACACACGAAGCGCCGGAGGAAAAGAGTAAACAGTTGAAACAGCTCGTCAGGACTGGAGGGGAAAAGGTGAGGGGACAGAGTTCGAAGGTTGGGGGGAGGGGAGGAAGAACCACAAGGCGATGGGTGGGTGAAGTAAGGAACTGGGAAGTTGAGTGGTGAAAGGGCTGGAGAAGGGGGAATTGGATAGGAGAGGACAGAAGGCCTGAAAGAAAAGGGGGGGGAGGAGCATCAGAGGGAGGCGATGGAGGGGCAAGGGGATAAGGTGAGAGAGGGAAAAGGGGATGAGGAATGGTGAGGAGACAGTTACAGGAAGTTTGAGAAATCGACGCTGATGCCATCAGGTTGGGGGCGGCCCAGATAAGGTGTTGTTCCTCCAACCCCAGTGCGGCCTTAGTGTCAGGCCCGGTCGGAATGGGAAGTGAGCTAAACCGGGAGATCCCACTTTTCCTGGCGGACAGAGTGGAGCGAAACGGTCTCGCAGTCTGCGTCGGGCGGCCACACCGGGAGCACCGGACTCAGTAGGTGACCCCCGCCCCCCCACCCCAACAGACTCACGGGTGAAGTGTCGCCTCACCTGGAGGGCTGTTAAGGGCCCTGGATGGTGGTGAGGGGGGAGGGGTAGGGGCAGGTGTGGCACTTGTTCCGCTTGCGAGGATGAGTGCCGGGAGGGAGATCGGCGGGGAGGGACGAACGGACAAGGGAGTCGCGTAGGGAGTGATCCCTGCGCAAAGCGGGAAGTGGAGGGGTGGGGGGAGGGAACGGTGTTCTTCCCCTTCTTCCGTAATCTTCTACCCTCTCCCGTCAGATTCCCCCTTCTCCGGCCCTTTATCGCTTCCCAGCCCTCTCCTTCACCCCCCGCCCCCGCCGCCCCTCCTTCCGGTTTCACCCATCACCTACCACCTTCCTCACCTCCCCCCCCCCACCCCACCCTGTTACCCTGACCTCTCCCGCCTCCCTTCCCGATCCCGATGAAGGGTCTCGGCCCGGAAGGTCAGCCGCAGACGCTGCCCGGCCTGCTGTTGCTTTGTTGCTTTGGATTCCCAACGGCCGCAGGTCTTCTCTGCCGCCGATACTCCCTGAAAAAATTCCGGGCTGAGCAATAAAACTCTCCGCACAGGATTTGCGCAAACATCGCAAAATCTGTTTCGCTTTGACCTGCTTCCCGACGCGCGGGTTACCCAAACCACAGCCTGGAGTTTTATGGATGCGCCACAGGAAGCGCCCCACCGCGGCTCGACGTGACCCCTGCCCTGCCCTGCCCTACCCTACCCTGTCCTACCCTGCCCTGCCTTGCCCTGCCCTGCTGCCCTGCCCTACCCTGCCCTGCCCTACACTGCCCTACCCTACCCTGTCCTACCCTGCCCTGCCTTGCCCTGCCCTGCTGCCCTGCCCTACTCTGCCCTGCCCTACACTGCCCTGCCCTACCCTGCCCTGCCTTGCCCTGCCCTGCCCTGCCCTGCTGCCCTGCCCTACCCTGCCCTGCCTTGCCCTGCCCTGCCCTACACTGCCCTGCCCTGCCCTACACTACACTGCCCTGCCCTGCCCTGCCCTACACTGCCCTGCCCTGCCCTGCCCTGCCCTACACTGCCCTGCCCTGCCCTACACTGCCCTGCCCTACCCTGCCCTGCCTTGCCCTGCCCTGCCCTGCCCTGCCCTACACTGCCCTGCCCTGCCCTGCCCTGCTGCCCTGCCCTACCCTGCCCTGCCTTGCCCTGCCCTGCCCTGCCCTACACTGCCCTGCCCTGCCCTACACTACACTGCCCTGCCCTGCCCTGCCCTGCCCTGCCCTGCCCTGCCCTACACTGCCCTGCCCTGCCCTGCCCTGCCCTACACTGCCCTGCCCTGCCCTACACTGCCCTGCCCTACCCTGCCCTGCCCTACACTGCCCTGCCCTGCCCTGCCCTGCCCTGCCCTGCCCTGCCCTGCCCTACCCTGCCCTGCCCTACACTGCCCTACACTGCCCTGCCCTGCCCTGCCCTGCCCTGCCGCGGGGAGCCGCGAACTCGGCGCGATCCGGCGCAGGGAAGGCAGCCGACGCAATCAAAGGCCTCCCCTCTCCCAGCCCGGACGTCTCCCCCTCCCCTCTCCCAGCCCGGACGTCTCCCCCCCCACCCCTCTCCCAGCCCGGACGTCTCCCCCCCCCCCTCCCAGCCCGGACGTCTCCCCCCCACCTTCCCAGCCCGGACATCTCCCCCTCTCCTCTCCCAGCCCGGACGTCTCCCCCCTCCTCTCCCAGCCCGGACGTCTCCCCCCCCTCTCCCAGCCCGGACGTCTCCCCCCCCCCTCCCAGCCCGGACGTCTTCCCCCCCCCTCTCCCAGCCCGGACGTCTCCCCCTCACCTCTCCCAGCCAGGACGTCTCCCCCACCCCTCTCCCAGCCCGGACGTCTCCCCCTCACCTCTCCCAGCCAGGACGTCTCCCCCACCCCTCTCCCAGCCCGGACGTCTCCCCCTCACCTCTCCCAGCCAGGACGTCTCCCCCACCCCTCTCCCAGCCCGGACGTCTCCCCCCCCACCCCTCTCCCAGCCCGGACGTCTCCCCCCCCCTCCCAGCCCGGACGTCTCCCCCCCCCCCTTCCCAGCCCGGACGTCTCCGCCCTCCTCTCCCAGCCCGGACGTCTCCCCCCCCTCTCCCAGCCCGGACGTCTCCCCCTCCCCTCTCCCAGCCCGGACGTCTCCCCCTCACCTCTCCCAGCCCGGACGTCTCCCCCTCCCCTCTCCCAGCCCGGACGTCTCCCCCCCCCCCCCCCCCAGCCCGGACGTCTCCCGTCGCCCCCCCCCCCTCCCAGCCCGGAAGTCTCCCCCCCCCCCCTCTCCCAGCCCGGACGTCTCCCCCCCCCCTCTCCCAGCCCGACGTCTCCCCCCTCCCCTCTCCCAGCCCGGACGTCTCCCCCTCCCCTCTCCCAGCCCGGACGTCTCCCCCCCCCCCTCTCCCAGCCCGGACGTCTCCCCCCTCCCCTCTCCCAGCCCGGACGTCTCCCCCCCCCCTCCCAGCCCGGACGTCTCCCCCTCCCCTCTCCCAGCCCGGACGTCTCCCCCCACTCCCAGCGGGCAGAAGGACGCAAACCACCAAGGGTGGCTTCTACCAGCCGTGACAGAACGATGGGCTGAATAGCCTCATTGTGACCCTTCTGACCCCTCAAACCGTCCTTCCCAGCAACACCCCCCCCAACCCCCGATTTAACCCCAGCCTAGTCGCGGGGCAATTGGCAATGACTGATTCACTCACCGACTGGCATGCCGTTAGGCCGGAGAGGAAACAGGGCACCCGAGGAAACCCGCGCGGTCACGGGCAGAACACACAAACTGCTCACAGACCGTGGCGGGGATATCCCATGCTTTAACGGTCTTACCCCCCCCCCCCCCACCCGCTCTCAGACTCCTCACCAGACCTCGAAAGACAAACTCGACCCCTCAGTCGACCCTCGTTGCGACCCTTCGACTCTTTTAGCCATCCTTCACTGGGCTTTCTCCAACCCGATATCCCGCCTGATGCGCACAAAACGCCGGAGGAACTCGCAGGCCAGGCCGCGTCTGTGGAAAAGAGTAAAGAGTCGACGTTTCAGGCTGAGACCCGCCGGATTTCCTTTCTGCGTCCTTGAACCTGGCGGTCGGGGGGGGTGGTGTGAATGTTCTCCCGGTCGGAGGCTTGTGGCCAGCAGGGATCAGAGCCAGGACCCTGTCTGTCCATCATGTACGAGACAATGTCAAAGTTCAACTGAAAAATAAACTTATTATCCTGAGGAGACCAGGAACAGCCCCGACATTCACTTTCTTGCAGGCATTCACAGTAGAAAATGAAGAAATACAGTAGAACCAATGAAAAATTGCACACAGACCGACAACCAATGTGCAGAAGAAGACAAGAACGGTACAACCATTTTTAAAAATCATAATAAGAAGTAATAGCTAGATAGACAAATATTTCCGAGAACACGTGTTGTAGAGTCCTTGGAAATACATTGTGGAATCAGTTCGCAGTTGAGGTGAGTGAAGTTACCCTCGCTGGTTCAGGAGCCCAATGGTCGAGGGGTGATAACTGTCCCTGAACCTGGTGGTGTGGGACCTGACGGTTGAGGTGTGATAACTGTCCCTGAACCTGGTGGTGTGGGACCTGACGGTCGAGGGGTGATAACTGTCCCTGAACCTGGTGGTGTGGGGACCTGATGGTTGAGGGGTGATAACTGTCCCTGAACCTGGTGGTGTGGGACCTGATGGTGGAGGGGTGATAACTCCTGAACCTGGTGGTGTGGGACCTGATGGGTCGAGGGGTGATTAACTGTCCCTGACCTGGTGGTTGTGGGACCTGATGGTCGAGGGGTGATAACTGTCCTGAACCTGGTGGTGTGGGACCTGATGGTTGAGGGGTGATAACTGTCCCTGAACCTGTGGTGTGGGACCTGACGGTCGAGGGGTGATAACTGTCCCTGAACCTGGTGGTGTGGGACCTGATGGTCGAGGGGGTTGATAACTGTCCCTGAACCTGGTGGTGTGGGACCTGATGGTTGAGGGGTGATAACTGTCCCTGAACCTGGTGGTGTGGGACCTGACTGGTCGAGGGGTGATAACTGTCCCTAACCTGGTGGTGTGGGACCTGATGGTCGGAGGAGTGATAACTGTCCCTGAACCTGGTGGTGTGGGACCTGATGGTCGAGGGGTGATAACTGTCCCTAAACCTGGTGGTGTGGGACCTGATGGTCAAGGGGTGATAACTGTCCCTGAACCTGGTGGTGTGGGACCTGATGGTCGAGGGGTGATAACTGTCCCTGAACCTGGTGGTGTGGGGACCTGACGGTTGAGGAGTGATAACTGACCCTGAACCTGATGGTGTGGGACCTGATGTTTGAGGGGTGATAACTGTCTCTGAACCTGGTGGTGGGGGGACCTGATGGTTGAGGGGTGATAACAGTTCCTGAACCTGGTGGTGTGGGACCTGATGGTTGAGGCGTGATAACTGTCCCTGAACCTGGTGGGTGTGGGACCTGACGGTTGGAGGGGTGATAACTGTCCTTGAACCTGGTGGTGTGGGACCTGATGGTTGAGGGGTGATAACTGACCCTGAACCTGGTGGTGTGGGACCTGACGGTTGAGGGGTCCCCAAACCTGGTGGTGTGGGACCTGACGGTTGAGGGGTGATATCTGTCCCTGAACCTGGTGGTGTGGGACCTGATGGGTTGAGGGGTCCCCAAACCTGGTGGTGTGGGACCTGATGGTTGAGGGGTGATAACTGTCCTGAACCTGGCGGTGTGGGACCCGATGGTTGAGAGGGTGATAACTGTCCCTGAACCTGGTGGTGTGGGACCTCATGGTCAAGGGGTGATAACTGTCCCTGAACCTGGCGGTGTGGGACCTCATGTTGAGGGGTGATAACTGTCCCTGAACCTGGTGGTGTGGGACCTGATGGTTGAGGAGTGATAACTGACCCTGAACCTGGTGGTGTGGGACCTGACGGTTGAGGGGTGATAACTGTCCCTGAACCTGGTGGTGTGGGACCTGATGGTTGAGGTGTGATAACTGTCCCTGAACCTAGTGGTGTGGGACCTGACGGTTGAGGAGTGATAACTGACCCTGAACCTGGTGGTGTGGGACCTGACGGTTGAGGGGTGATAACTGGTCCCTGAACCTGGTGGTGTGGGACCTGATGGTTGAGGGGTGATAACTGTCCCTTGAACCTGGTGGTGTGGGACCTCATGGTCAAGGGGTGATAACTGTCCCTGAACCTGGCGGTGTGGGACCTCATGGTCGAGGGGTGATAACTGTCCCTGAACCTGGTAGTGTGGGCCCTGATGGTTGAGGGGTGGTAACTGTTCCTGAACCTGGTGGTGTGGGACCTGATGATCGAGGGGGTGATAACTGTCCCTGAACCTGGTGGTGTGGGAACCTGATGGTCGAGGGGTGATAACTGTCCCTAAACCTGGTGGTGTGGGACCTGATGGTCGAGGATGGTAACTGTCCTGAACCTGGTGGTGTGGGACCTGATGGTTGAGGGTGATAACTGTCCCTGAACCTGGTGGTGTGGGACCTGACGGTTGAGGAGTGATAACTGTCCCTGAACCTGGTGGTGTGGGACCTGACGGTTGAGGTGTGATAACTGTCCCTGAACCTGGTGGTGTGGGACCTGATGGTTGAGGGGTGATAACTGTCCCTGAACCTGGTGGTGTGGGGACCTGATGGTTGAGGGTGATAACTGTCCCTGAACCTGGTGGTGAGGGACCTGATGGTTGAGGTTCCCCAAACCTGGTGGTGTGGGACCTGATGGTTGAGGGGTGATAACTGTCCTGAATCTGGCGGTGTGGGACCTGACGGTCGAGGGGTGATAACTGTCCCTGAACCTGGTGGTGTGGGACCTGATGGTTGAGGGGTGAAAACTGTCCCTGAACCTGGTGGTGTGGGACCTGATGGGTTGAGGGGTGATAACAGTTCCTGAACCTGGTGGTGTGGGACCTGACGGTTGAGGGGTGATAACTGTCCCTGAACCTGGTGGTGTGGGACCTGATGGTTGAGGGGTGATAACTGTCCCTGAACCTGGTGGTGTGGGACCTGATGGTCGAGGGGTGATAACTGTCCCTGAACCTTGTGGTGTGGGACCTGACGGTTGAGGGGTGATAACTGTCCCTGAACCTGGCGGTGTGGGACCCAATGGTTGAGGGGTGATAACTGTCCCTGAACCTGGTGGTGTGGGACCTCATGGTCAAGGGGTGATAACTGTCCCTGAACCTGGCGGTGTGGGACCTCATGGTTGAGGGGTGATAACTGTCCCTGAACCTGGTGGTGTGGGACCTGATGGTTGAGGAGTGATAACTGACCCTGAACCTGGTGGTGTGGGACCTGACGGTTGAGGGGTGATAACTGTCCCTGAACCTGGTGGTGTGGGACCTGACGGTTGAGGGGTGATAACTGTCCCTGAACCTGGTGGTGTGGGACCTGATGGTTGAGGGGTGATAACTGTCCCTGAACCTAGTGGTGTGGGACCTGACGGTTGAGGAGTGATAACTGACCCTGAACCTGGTGGTGTGGGACCTGACGGTTGAGGGGTGATAACTGTCCCTGAACCTGGTGGTGTGGGACCTGATGGTTGAGGGGTGATAACTGTCCCTGAACCTGGTGGTGTGGGACCTCATGGTCAAGGGGTGATAACTGTCCCTGAACCTGGCGGTGTGGGACCTCATGGTCGAGGGGTGATAACTGTCCCTGAACCTGGTAGTGTGGGCCCTGATGGTTGAGGGGTGGTAACTGTTCCTGAACCTGGTGGTGTGGGACCTGATGATCGAGGGGTGATAACTGTCCCTGAACCTGGTGGTGTGGAACCTGATGGTCGAGGGGTGATAACTGTCCCTAAACCTGGTGGTGTGGGACCTGATGGTCGAGGGATGGTAACTGTCCCTGAACCTGGTGGTGTGGGACCTGATGGTTGAGGGTGATAACTGTCCCTGAACCTGGTGGTGTGGGACCTGACGGTTGAGGAGTGATAACTGTCCCTGAACCTGGTGGTGTGGGACGTGACGGTTGAGGTGTGATAACTGTCCCTGAACCTGGTGGTGTGGGACCTGATGGTTGAGGGGTGATAACTGTCCCTGAACCTGGTGGTGTGGGACCTGATGGTTGAGGGGTGATAACTGTCCCTGAACCTGGTGGTGAGGGACCTGATGGTTGAGGGTTCCCCAAACCTGGTGGTGTGGGACCTGATGGTTCAGGGGTGATAACTGTCCCTGAACCTGGTGGTGTGGGACCTGATGGTTGAGGGGTGATAACAGTTCCTGAACCTGGTGGTGTGGGACCTGACGGTTGAGGGGTGATAACTGTCCCTGAACCTGGTGGTGTGGGACCTGATGGTTGAGGGGTGATAACTGTCCCTGAACCTGGTGGTGTGGGACCTGATGGTCGAGGGGTGATAACTGTCCCTGAACCTTGTGGTGTGGGACCTGACGGTTGAGGGGTGATAACTGTCCCTGAACCTGGCGGTGTGGGACCCGATGGTTGAGGGGTGATAACTGTCCCTGAACCTGGTGGTGTGGGACCTCATGGTCAAGGGGTGATAACTGTCCCTGAACCTGGCGGTGTGGGACCTCATGGTTGAGGGGTGATAACTGTCCCTGAACCTGGTGGTGTGGGACCTGATGGTTGAGGAGTGATAACTGACCCTGAACCTGGTGGTGTGGGACCTGACGGTTGAGGGGTGATAACTGTCCCTGAACCTGGTGGTGTGGGACCTGATGGTTGAGGGGTGATAACTGTCCCTGAACCTAGTGGTGTGGGACCTGACGGTTGAGGAGTGATAACTGACCCTGAACCTGGTGGTGTGGGACCTGACGGTTGAGGGGTGATAACTGTCCCTGAACCTGGTGGTGTGGGACCTGATGGTTGAGGGGTGATAACTGTCCCTGAACCTGGTGGTGTGGGACCTCATGGTCAAGGGGTGATAACTGTCCCTGAACCTGGCGGTGTGGGACCTCATGGTCGAGGGGTGATAACTGTCCCTGAACCTGGTAGTGTGGGCCCTGATGGTTGAGGGGTGGTAACTGTTCCTGAACCTGGTGGTGTGGGACCTGATGATCGAGGGGTGATAACTGTCCCTGAACCTGGTGGTGTGGAACCTGATGGTCGAGGGGTGATAACTGTCCCTAAACCTGGTGGTGTGGGACCTGATGGTCGAGGGATGGTAACTGTCCCTGAACCTGGTGGTGTGGGACCTGATGGTTGAGGGTGATAACTGTCCCTGAACCTGGTGGTGTGGGACCTGACGGTTGAGGAGTGATAACTGTCCCTGAACCTGGTGGTGTGGGACCTGACGGTTGAGGTGTGATAACTGTCCCTGAACCTGGTGGTGTGGGACCTGATGGTTGAGGGGTGATAACTGTCCCTGAACCTGGTGGTGTGGGACCTGATGGTTGAGGGGTGATAACTGTCCCTGAACCTGGTGGTGAGGGACCGGATGGTTGAGGGTTCCCCAAACCTGGTGGTGTGGGACCTGATGGTTGAGGGGTGATAACTGTCCCTGAATCTGGCGGTGTGGGACCTGACGGTCGAGGGGTGATAACTGTCCCTGAACCTGGTGGTGTGGGACCTGATGGTTGAGGGGTGATAACTGTCCCTGAACCTGGTGGTGTGGGACCTGATGGTTGAGGGGTGATAACAGTTCCTGAACCTGGTGGTGTGGGACCTGACGGTTGAGGGGTGATAACTGTCCCTGAACCTGGTGGTGTGGGACCTGATGGTTGAGGGGTGATAACTGTCCCTGAACCTGGTGGTGTGGGACCTGATGGTCGAGGGGTGATAACTGTCCCTGAACCTTGTGGTGTGGGACCTGATGGTTGAGGGGTGATAACTGTCCCTGAACCTGGTGGTGTGGGACCTGACGGTCGAGGGGTGATAACTGTCCCTGAACCTGGTGGTGTGGGACCTGATGGTCGAGGGGTGATAACTGTCCCTAAACCTGGTGGTGTGGGACCTGATGGTCGAGGGGTGATAACTGTCCCTGAACCTGGTGGTGTGGGACCTGACGGTCGAGGGGTGATAACTGTCCCTGAACCTGGTGGTGTGGGACCTGATGGTCGAGGGGTGATAACTGTCCCTGAACCTGGTGGTGTGGGACCTGATGGTTGAGGGGTGATAACTGTCCCTGAACCTGGTGGTGTGGGACCTGATGGTCGAGGGGTGATAACTGTCCTTAACCCTGGTGGTGTGGGACCTGATGGTCGAGGGGTGATAACAGTCCCTGAACCTGGTGGTGTGGGACCTGATGGTCGAGGGGTGATAACTGTCCCTGAACCTGGTGGTGTGGGACCTGATGGTCGAGGGGTGATAACTGTCCCTGAACCTGGTGGTGTGGGACCTGACGGTTGAGGAGTGATAACTGTCCCTGAACCTGGTGGTGTGGGACCTGACGGTTGAGGTGTGATAACTGTCTCTGAACCTGGTGGTGGGGGACCTGATGGTTGAGGGGTGATAACTGTCCTTGAACCTGGTGATGTGGGACCTGATGGTCGAGGGGTGATAACTGTCTCTGAACCTGGTGGTGGGGGACCTGATGGTTGAGGGATGGTAACTGTCCCTGAACCTGGCGGTGTGGGACCTCATGGTCGAGGGGTGATAACTGTCCCTGAACCTGGTGGTGTGGGACCTGATGGTCGAGGGGTGATAACTGTCCCTGAACCTGGTGGTGTGGAACCTGATGGTCGAGGGGTGATAACTGTCCCTGAACCTGGTGGTGTGGGACCTGACAGTTGAGGGGTGATAACTGTTCCTGAACCTGGTGGTGTGGGACCTGATGATCGAGGGGTGATAACTGTCCCTGAACCTGGTGGTGTGGGACCTGATGGTTGAGGGATGGTAACTGTCCCTGAACCTGGTTGTGTGGGACCTGATGGTTGAGGGTGATAACTGTCCCTGAACCTGGTGGTGTGGGACCTGACGGTTGAGGAGTGATAACTGTCCCTGAACCTGGTGGTGTGGGACCTGACGGTTGAGGTGTGATAACTGTCTCTGAACCTGGTGGTGGGGGACCTGATGGTTGAGGGGTGATAACTGTCCTTGAACCTGGTGATGTGGGACCTGATGGTCGAGGGGTGATAACTGTCTCTGAACCTGGTGGTGGGGGACCTGATGGTTGAGGGATGGTAACTGTCCCTGAACCTGGTGGTGTGGGACCTGACGGTTGAGGTGTGATAACTGTCTCTGAACCTGGTGGTGGGGGACCTGATGGTTGAGGGGTGATAACTGTCCTTGAACCTGGTGATGTGGGACCTGATGGTCGAGGGGTGATAACTGTCTCTGAACCTGGTGGTGGGGGACCTGATGGTTGAGGGGTGATAACTGTCCTTGAACCTGGTGGTGTGGGACCTGACGGTTGAGGTGTGATAACTGTCCCTGAACCTGTTGGTGTGGGACCTGACGGTTGAGGAGTGATAACTGACCCTGAACCTGGTGGTGTGGGACCTGACGGTTGAGGGGTGATAACTGTCCCTGAACCTGGTGGTGTGGGACCTGATGGTTGAGGGGTCCCCAAACCTGGTGGTGTGGGACCTGATGGTTGAGGGGTGATAACTGTCCCTGAACCTGGTGGTGGGGGACCTGATGGTTGAGGGGTGATAACTGTCCTTGAACCTGGTGGTGTGGGACCTGATGGTCGAGGGGTGATAACTGTCTCTGAACCTGGTGGTGGGGGACCTGATGGTTGAGGGGTGATAACTGTCCTTGAACCTGGTGGTGTGGGACCTGACGGTTGAGGTGTGATAACTGTCCCTGAACCTGGTGGTGTGGGACCTGACGGTTGAGGAGTGATAACTGACCCTGAACCTGGTGGTGTGGGACCTCATGGTCGAGGGGTGATAACTGTCCCTGAACCTGGCGGTGTGGGACCTCATGGTCGAGGGGTGATAACTGTCCCTGAACCTGGTGGTGAGGGACCTGATGGTCGAGGGGTGATAACTGTCCCTGAACCTGGTGGTGTGGAACCTGATGGTCGAGGGGTGATAACTGTCCCTGAACCTGGTGGTGTGGGACCTGACAGTTGAGGGGTGATAACTGTTCCTGAACCTGGTGGTGTGGGACCTGATGATCGAGGGGTGATAACTGTCCCTGAACCTGGTGGTGTGGGACCTGATGGTTGAGGGTGATAACTGTCCCTGAACCTGGTGGTGTGGGACCTGACGGTTGAGGAGTGATAACTGTCCCTGAACCTGGTGGTGTGGGACCTGACGGTTGAGGTGTGATAACTGTCTCTGAACCTGGTGGTGGGGGACCTGATGGTTGAGGGGTGATAACTGTCCTTGAACCTGGTGATGTGGGACCTGATGGTCGAGGGGTGATAACTGTCTCTGAACCTGGTGGTGGGGGACCTGATGGTTGAGGGGTGATAACTGTCCTTGAACCTGGTGGTGTGGGACCTGACGGTTGAGGTGTGATAACTGTCCCTGAACCTGGTGGTGTGGGACCTGACGGTTGAGGAGTGATAACTGACCCTGAACCTGGTGGTGTGGGACCTGACGGTTGAGGGGTGATAACTGTCCCTGAACCTGGTTGTGTGGGACCTGATGGTTGAGGGGTCCCCAAACCTGGTGGTGTGGGACCTGATGGTTGAGGGGTGATAACTGTCCCTGAACCTGGCGGTGTGGGACCCGATGGTTGAGGGGTGATAACTGTCCCTGAACCTGGTGGTGTGGGACCTCATGGTCAAGGGGTGATAACTGTCCCTGAACCTGGCGGTGTGGGACCTCATGGTTGAGGGGTGATAACTGTCCCTGAACCTGGTGGTGTGGGACCTGATGGTTGAGGAGTGATAACTGACCCTGAACCTGGTGGTGTGGGACCTGACGGTTGAGGGGTGATAACTGTCCCTGAACCTGGTGGTGTGGGACCTGATGGTTGAGGGGTGATAACTGTCCCTGAACCTAGTGGTGTGGGACCTGACGGTTGAGGAGTGATAACTGACCCTGAACCTGGTGTTGTGGGACCTGACGGTTGAGGGGTGATAACTGTCCCTGAACCTGGTGGTGTGGGACCTGATGGTGGAGGGGTGATAACTGTCCCTGAACCTGGTGGTGTGGGACCTCATAGTCAAGGGGTGATAACTGTCCCTGAACCTGGCGGTGTGGGACCTCATGGTCGAGGGGTGATAACTGTCCCTGAACCTGGTGGTGTGGGACCTGATGGTCGAGGGGTGATAACTGTCCCTGAACCTGGTGGTGTGGAACCTGATGGTCGAGGGGTGATAACTGTCCCTGAACCTGGTGGTGTGGGACCTGACAGTTGAGGGGTGATAACTGTTCCTGAACCTGGTGGTGTGGGACCTGATGATCGAGGGGTGATAACTGTCCCTGAACCTGGTTGTGTGGGACCTGATGGTTGAGGGATGGTAACTGTCCCTGAACCTGGTGGTGTGGGACCTGATGGTTGAGGGTGATAACTGTCCCTGAACCTGGTGGTGTGGGACCTGACGGTTGAGGAGTGATAACTGTCCCTGAACCTGGTGGTGTGGGACCTGACGGTTGAGGTGTGATAACTGTCCCTGAACCTGGTGGTGTGGGACCTGATGGTTGAGGGGTGATAACTGTCCCTGAACCTGGTGGTGTGGGACCTGATGGTTGAGGGGTGATAACTGTCCCTGAACCTGGTGGTGTGGGACCTGATGGTTGAGGGGTGATAACTGTCCCTGAACCTGGTGGTGTGGGACCTGATGGTTGAGGGTTCCCCAAACCTGGTGGTGTGGGTCCTGATGGTTGAGGGGTGATAACTGTCCCTGAATCTGGCGGTGTGAGACCTGACGGTCGAGGGGTGATAACTGTCCCTGAACCTGGTGGTGTGGGACCTGATGGTTGAGGGGTGATAACTGTCCCTGAACCTGGTGGTGTGGGACCTGATGGTTGAGGGGTGATAACTGTCCCTGAACCTGGTGGTGTGGGACCTGATGGTTGAGGGGTGATAACTGTCCCTGAACCTGGTGGTGTGGGACCTGATGGTTGAGGGTTCCCCAAACCTGGTGGTGTGGGTCCTGATGGTTGAGGGGTGATAACTGTCCCTGAATCTGGCGGTGTGAGACCTGACGGTCGAGGGGTGATAACTGTCCCTGAACCTGGTGGTGTGGGACCTGATGGTTGAGGGGTGATAACTGTCCCTGAACCTGGTGGTGTGGGACCTGATGGTTGAGGGGTGATAACTGTCCCTGAACCTGGTGGTGTGGGACCTGATGGTTGAGGGGTGATAACTGTCCCTGAACCTGGTGGTGTGGGACCTGATGGTTGAGGGGTGATAACTGTCCCTGAACCTGGTGGTGTGGGACCTGACGGTTGAGGTGTGATAACTGTCTCTGAACCTGGTGGTGGGGGACCTGATGGTTGAGGGGTGATAACTGTCCCTGAACCTGGTGGTGTGGGACCTGATGGTTGAGGGGTGATAACATTTCCTGAACCTGGTGGTGTGGGACCTGATGGTTGAGGGATGGTAACTGTCCCTGAACCTGGTGGTGTGGGACCTGATGGTTGAGGGTGATAACTGTCCCTGAACCTGGTGGTGTGGGACCTGACGGTTGAGGAGTGATAACTGTCCCTGAACCTGGTGGTGTGGGACCTGACGGTTGAGGTGTGATAACTGTCCCTGAACCTGGTGGTGTGGGACCTGATGGTTGAGGGGTGATAACTGTCCCTGAACCTGGTGGTGTGGGACCTGATGGTTGAGGGTTCCCCAAACCTGGTGGTGTGGGACCTGACGGTTGAGGGGTGATAACTGTCCCTGAACCTGGTTGTGTGGGACCTGATGGTTGAGGGGTCCCCAAACCTGTTGGTGTGGGACCTGACGGTTGAGGAGTGATAACTGACCCTGAACCTGGTGGTGTGGGACCTGACGGTTGAGGGGTGATAACTGTCCCTGAACCTGGTGGTGTGGGACCTGATGGTTGAGGGGTCCCCAAACCTGGTGGTGTGGGACCTGATGGTTGAGGGGTGATAACTGTCCCTGAACCTGGTGGTGGGGGACCTGATGGTTGAGGGGTGATAACTGTCCCTGAACCTGGTGGTGTGGGACCTGACGGTTGAGGTGTGATAACTGTCTCTGAACCTGGTGGTGGGGGACCTGATGGTTGAGGGGTGATAACTGTCCTTGAACCTGGTGATGTGGGACCTGATGGTCGAGGGGTGATAACTGTCTCTGAACCTGGTGGTGGGGGACCTGATGGTTGAGGGATGGTAACTGTCCCTGAACCTGGTGGTGTGGGACCTGACGGTTGAGGTGTGATAACTGTCTCTGAACCTGGTGGTGGGGGACCTGATGGTTGAGGGGTGATAACTGTCCTTGAACCTGGTGATGTGGGACCTGATGGTCGAGGGGTGATAACTGTCTCTGAACCTGGTGGTGGGGGACCTGATGGTTGAGGGGTGATAACTGTCCTTGAACCTGGTGGTGTGGGACCTGACGGTTGAGGTGTGATAACTGTCCCTGAACCTGTTGGTGTGGGACCTGACGGTTGAGGAGTGATAACTGACCCTGAACCTGGTGGTGTGGGACCTGACGGTTGAGGGGTGATAACTGTCCCTGAACCTGGTGGTGTGGGACCTGATGGTTGAGGGGTCCCCAAACCTGGTGGTGTGGGACCTGATGGTTGAGGGGTGATAACTGTCCCTGAACCTGGTGGTGGGGGACCTGATGGTTGAGGGGTGATAACTGTCCTTGAACCTGGTGGTGTGGGACCTGATGGTCGAGGGGTGATAACTGTCTCTGAACCTGGTGGTGGGGGACCTGATGGTTGAGGGGTGATAACTGTCCTTGAACCTGGTGGTGTGGGACCTGACGGTTGAGGTGTGATAACTGTCCCTGAACCTGGTGGTGTGGGACCTGACGGTTGAGGAGTGATAACTGACCCTGAACCTGGTGGTGTAGGACCTCATGGTCGAGGGGTGATAACTGTCCCTGAACCTGGCGGTGTGGGACCTCATGGTCGAGGGGTGATAACTGTCCCTGAACCTGGTGGTGAGGGACCTGATGGTCGAGGGGTGATAACTGTCCCTGAACCTGGTGGTGTGGAACCTGATGGTCGAGGGGTGATAACTGTCCCTGAACCTGGTGGTGTGGGACCTGACAGTTGAGGGGTGATAACTGTTCCTGAACCTGGTGGTGTGGGACCTGATGATCGAGGGGTGATAACTGTCCCTGAACCTGGTGGTGTGGGACCTGATGGTTGAGGGATGGTAACTGTCCCTGAACCTGGTGGTGTGGGACCTGATGGTTGAGGGTGATAACTGTCCCTGAACCTGGTGGTGTGGGACCTGACGGTTGAGGAGTGATAACTGTCCCTGAACCTGGTGGTGTGGGACCTGACGGTTGAGGTGTGATAACTGTCTCTGAACCTGGTGGTGGGGGACCTGATGGTTGAGGGGTGATAACTGTCCTTGAACCTGGTGATGTGGGACCTGATGGTCGAGGGGTGATAACTGTCTCTGAACCTGGTGGTGGGGGACCTGATGGTTGAGGGGTGATAACTGTCCTTGAACCTGGTGGTGTGGGACCTGACGGTTGAGGTGTGATAACTGTCCCTGAACCTGGTGGTGTGGGACCTGACGGTTGAGGAGTGATAACTGACCCTGAACCTGGTGGTGTGGGACCTGACGGTTGAGGGGTGATAACTGTCCCTGAACCTGGTTGTGTGGGACCTGATGGTTGAGGGGTCCCCAAACCTGGTGGTGTGGGACCTGATGGTTGAGGGGTGATAACTGTCCCTGAACCTGGCGGTGTGGGACCCGATGGTTGAGGGGTGATAACTGTCCCTGAACCTGGTGGTGTGGGACCTCATGGTCAAGGGGTGATAACTGTCCCTGAACCTGGCGGTGTGGGACCTCATGGTTGAGGGGTGATAACTGTCCCTGAACCTGGTGGTGTGGGACCTGATGGTTGAGGAGTGATAACTGACCCTGAACCTGGTGGTGTGGGACCTGACGGTTGAGGGGTGATAACTGTCCCTGAACCTGGTGGTGTGGGACCTGATGGTTGAGGGGTGATAACTGTCCCTGAACCTAGTGGTGTGGGACCTGACGGTTGAGGAGTGATAACTGACCCTGAACCTGGTGTTGTGGGACCTGACGGTTGAGGGGTGATAACTGTCCCTGAACCTGGTGGTGTGGGACCTGATGGTGGAGGGGTGATAACTGTCCCTGAACCTGGTGGTGTGGGACCTCATAGTCAAGGGGTGATAACTGTCCCTGAACCTGGCGGTGTGGGACCTCATGGTCGAGGGGTGATAACTGTCCCTGAACCTGGTGGTGTGGGACCTGATGGTCGAGGGGTGATAACTGTCCCTGAACCTGGTGGTGTGGAACCTGATGGTCGAGGGGTGATAACTGTCCCTGAACCTGGTGGTGTGGGACCTGACAGTTGAGGGGTGATAACTGTTCCTGAACCTGGTGGTGTGGGACCTGATGATCGAGGGGTGATAACTGTCCCTGAACCTGGTGGTGTGGGACCTGATGGTTGAGGGATGGTAACTGTCCCTGAACCTGGTGGTGTGGGACCTGATGGTTGAGGGTGATAACTGTCCCTGAACCTGGTGGTGTGGGACCTGACGGTTGAGGAGTGATAACTGTCCCTGAACCTGGTGGTGTGGGACCTGACGGTTGAGGTGTGATAACTGTCCCTGAACCTGGTGGTGTGGGACCTGATGGTTGAGGGGTGATAACTGTCCCTGAACCTGGTGGTGTGGGACCTGATGGTTGAGGGGTGATAACTGTCCCTGAACCTGGTGGTGTGGGACCTGATGGTTGAGGGGTGATAACTGTCCCTGAACCTGGTGGTGTGGGACCTGATGGTTGAGGGTTCCCCAAACCTGGTGGTGTGGGTCCTGATGGTTGAGGGGTGATAACTGTCCCTGAATCTGGCGGTGTGAGACCTGACGGTCGAGGGGTGATAACTGTCCCTGAACCTGGTGGTGTGGGACCTGATGGTTGAGGGGTGATAACTGTCCCTGAACCTGGTGGTGTGGGACCTGATGGTTGAGGGGTGATAACTGTCCCTGAACCTGGTGGTGTGGGACCTGATGGTTGAGGGGTGATAACTGTCCCTGAACCTGGTGGTGTGGGACCTGATGGTTGAGGGTTCCCCAAACCTGGTGGTGTGGGTCCTGATGGTTGAGGGGTGATAACTGTCCCTGAATCTGGCGGTGTGAGACCTGACGGTCGAGGGGTGATAACTGTCCCTGAACCTGGTGGTGTGGGACCTGATGGTTGAGGGGTGATAACTGTCCCTGAACCTGGTGGTGTGGGACCTGATGGTTGAGGGGTGATAACTGTCCCTGAACCTGGTGGTGTGGGACCTGATGGTTGAGGGGTGATAACTGTCCCTGAACCTGGTGGTGTGGGACCTGATGGTTGAGGGGTGATAACTGTCCCTGAACCTGGTGGTGTGGGACCTGACGGTTGAGGTGTGATAACTGTCTCTGAACCTGGTGGTGGGGGACCTGATGGTTGAGGGGTGATAACTGTCCCTGAACCTGGTGGTGTGGGACCTGATGGTTGAGGGGTGATAACATTTCCTGAACCTGGTGGTGTGGGACCTGATGGTTGAGGGATGGTAACTGTCCCTGAACCTGGTGGTGTGGGACCTGATGGTTGAGGGTGATAACTGTCCCTGAACCTGGTGGTGTGGGACCTGACGGTTGAGGAGTGATAACTGTCCCTGAACCTGGTGGTGTGGGACCTGACGGTTGAGGTGTGATAACTGTCCCTGAACCTGGTGGTGTGGGACCTGATGGTTGAGGGGTGATAACTGTCCCTGAACCTGGTGGTGTGGGACCTGATGGTTGAGGGTTCCCCAAACCTGGTGGTGTGGGACCTGACGGTTGAGGGGTGATAACTGTCCCTGAACCTGGTTGTGTGGGACCTGATGGTTGAGGGGTCCCCAAACCTGGTGGTGTGGGACCTGATGGTTGAGGGGTGATAACTGTCCCTGAACCTGGCGGTGTGGGACCCGATGGTTGAGGGGTGATAACTGTCCCTGAACCTGGTGGTGTGGGACCTCATGGTCAAGGGGTGATAACTGTCCCTGAACCTGGCGGTGTGGGACCTCATGGTTGAGGGGTGATAACTGTCCCTGAACCTGGTGGTGTGGGACCTGATGGTTGAGGAGTGATAACTGACCCTGAACCTGGTGGTGTGGGACCTGACGGTTGAGGGGTGATAACTGTCCCTGAACCTGGTGGTGTGGGACCTGATGGTTGAGGGGTGATAACTGTCCCTGAACCTAGTGGTGTGGGACCTGACGGTTGAGGAGTGATAACTGACCCTGAACCTGGTGTTGTGGGACCTGACGGTTGAGGGGTGATAACTGTCCCTGAACCTGGTGGTGTGGGACCTGATGGTGGAGGGGTGATAACTGTCCCTGAACCTGGTGGTGTGGGACCTCATAGTCAAGGGGTGATAACTGTCCCTGAACCTGGCGGTGTGGGACCTCATGGTCGAGGGGTGATAACTGTCCCTGAACCTGGTGGTGTGGGACCTGATGGTCGAGGGGTGATAACTGTCCCTGAACCTGGTGGTGTGGAACCTGATGGTCGAGGGGTGATAACTGTCCCTGAACCTGGTGGTGTGGGACCTGACAGTTGAGGGGTGATAACTGTTCCTGAACCTGGTGGTGTGGGACCTGATGATCGAGGGGTGATAACTGTCCCTGAACCTGGTGGTGTGGGACCTGATGGTTGAGGGATGGTAACTGTCCCTGAACCTGGTGGTGTGGGACCTGATGGTTGAGGGTGATAACTGTCCCTGAACCTGGTGGTGTGGGACCTGACGGTTGAGGAGTGATAACTGTCCCTGAACCTGGTGGTGTGGGACCTGACGGTTGAGGTGTGATAACTGTCCCTGAACCTGGTGGTGTGGGACCTGATGGTTGAGGGGTGATAACTGTCCCTGAACCTGGTGGTGTGGGACCTGATGGTTGAGCGGTGATAACTGTCCCTGAACCTGGTGGTGTGGGACCTGATGGTTGAGGGGTGATAACTGTCCCTGAACCTGGTGGTGTGGGACCTGATGGTTGAGGGTTCCCCAAACCTGGTGGTGTGGGTCCTGATGGTTGAGGGGTGATAACTGTCCCTGAATCTGGCGGTGTGAGACCTGACGGTCGAGGGGTGATAACTGTCCCTGAACCTGGTGGTGTGGGACCTGACGGTCGAGGGGTGATAACTGTCCCTGAACCTGGTGGTGTGGGACCTGATGGTTGAGGGGTGATAACTGTCCCTGAACCTGGTGGTGTGGGACCTGATGGTTGAGGGGTGATAACAGTTCCTGAACCTGGTGGTCTGGGACCTGACGGTTGAGGGGTGATAACTGTCCCTGAACCTGGTGGTGTGGGACCTGATGGTTGAGGGGTGATAACTGTCCCTGAACCTGGTGGTGTGGGACCTGATGGTTGAGGGTGATAACTGTCCCTGAACCTGGTGGTGTGGGACCTGACGGTTGAGGGTTCCCCAAACCTGGTGGTGTGGGTCCTGATGGTTGAGGGGTGATAACTGTCACTGAATCTGGCGGTGTGAGACCTGACGGTCGAGGGGTGATAACTGTCCCTGAACCTGGTGGTGTGGGACCTGATGGTTGAGGGGTGATAACTGTCCCTGAACCTGGTGGTGTGGGACCTGATGGTTGAGGGGTGATAACTGTCCCTGAACCTGGTGGTGTGGGACCTGATGGTTGAGGGTTCCCCAAACCTGGTGGTGTGGGTCCTGATGGTTGAGGGGTGATAACTGTCCCTGAATCTGGCGGTGTGAGACCTGACGGTCGAGGGGTGATAACTGTCCCTGAACCTGGTGGTGTGGGACCTGACGGTCGAGGGGTGATAACTGTCCCTGAACCTGGTGGTGTGGGACCTGATGGTTGAGGGGTGATAACTGTCCCTGAACCTGGTGGTGTGGGACCTGATGGTTGAGGGGTGATAACAGTTCCTGAACCTGGTGGTCTGGGACCTGACGGTTGAGGGGTGATAACTGTCCCTGAACCTGGTGGTGTGGGACCTGATGGTTGAGGGGTGATAACTGTCCCTGAACCTGGTGGTGTG
This sequence comes from Hypanus sabinus, assembly GCF_030144855.1. NCBI lineage: Eukaryota > Metazoa > Chordata > Chondrichthyes > Myliobatiformes > Dasyatidae > Hypanus > Hypanus sabinus. Next base: position 23,135,252 of record NC_082736.1, on the reverse strand, counting down.
GGACCTGATGGTTGAGGGTGATAACTGTCCCTGAACCTGGTGGTGTGGGACCTGACGGTTGAGGGTTCCCCAAACCTGGTGGTGTGGGTCCTGATGGTTGAGGGGTGATAACTGTCACTGAATCTGGCGGTGTGAGACCTGACGGTCGAGGGGTGATAACTGTCCCTGAACCTGGTGGTGTGGGACCTGATGGTTGAGGGGTGATAACTGTCCCTGAACCTGGTGGTGTGGGACCTGATGGTTGAGGGGTGATAACTGTCCCTGAACCTGGTGGTGTGGGACCTGATGGTTGAGGGTGATAACTGTCCCTGAACCTGGTGGTGTGGGACCTGACGGTTGAGGGTTCCCCAAACCTGGTGGTGTGGGACCTGATGGTTGAGGGTGATAACTGTCCCTGAACCTGGTGGTGTGGGACCTGACGGTTGAGGAGTGATAACTGTCCCTGAACCTGGTGGTGTGGGACCTGATGGTTGAGGGGTGATAACTGTCCCTGAACCTGGTGGTGTGGGACCTGATGGTTGAGGGTGATAACTGTCCCTGAACCTGGTGGTGTGGGACCTGACGGTTGAGGGTTCCCCAAACCTGGTGGTGTGGGTCCTGATGGTTGAGGGGTGATAACTGTCACTGAATCTGGCGGTGTGAGACCTGACGGTCGAGGGGTGATAACTGTCCCTGAACCTGGTGGTGTGGGACCTGATGGTTGAGGGGTGATAACTGTCCCTGAACCTGGTGGTGTGGGACCTGATGGTTGAGGGGTGATAACTGTCCCTGAACCTGGTGGTGTGGGACCTGATGGTTGAGGGTTCCCCAAACCTGGTGGTGTGGGTCCTGATGGTTGAGGGGTGATAACTGTCCCTGAATCTGGCGGTGTGAGACCTGACGGTCGAGGGGTGATAACTGTCCCTGAACCTGGTGGTGTGGGACCTGACGGTCGAGGGGTGATAACTGTCCCTGAACCTGGTGGTGTGGGACCTGATGGTTGAGGGGTGATAACTGTCCCTGAACCTGGTGGTGTGGGACCTGATGGTTGAGGGGTGATAACAGTTCCTGAACCTGGTGGTCTGGGACCTGACCGTTGAGGGGTGATAACTGTCCCTGAACCTGGTGGTGTGGGACCTGATGGTTGAGGGGTGATAACTGTCCCTGAACCTGGTGGTGTGGGACCTGATGGTTGAGGGTGATAACTGTCCCTGAACCTGGTGGTGTGGGACCTGACGGTTGAGGGTTCCCCAAACCTGGTGGTGTGGGTCCTGATGGTTGAGGGGTGATAACTGTCACTGAATCTGGCGGTGTGAGACCTGACGGTCGAGGGGTGATAACTGTCCCTGAACCTGGTGGTGTGGGACCTGATGGTTGAGGGGTGATAACTGTCCCTGAACCTGGTGGTGTGGGACCTGATGGTTGAGGTGTGATAACATTTCCTGAACCTGGTGGTGTGGGACCTGATGGTTGAGGGATGGTAACTGTCCCTGAACCTGGTGGTGTGGGACCTGATGGTTGAGGGTGATAACTGTCCCTGAACCTGGTGGTGTGGGACCTGACGGTTGAGGAGTGATAACTGTCCCTGAACCTGGTGGTGTGGGACCTGACGGTTGAGGTGTGATAACTGTCCCTGAACCTGGTGGTGTGGGACCTGATGGTTGAGGGGTGATAACTGTCCCTGAACCTGGTGGTGTGGGACCTGATGGTTGAGGGTTCCCCAAACCTGGTGGTGTGGGACCTGACGGTTGAGGGGTGATAACTGTCCCTGAACCTGGTTGTGTGGGACCTGACGGTCGAGGGGTGATAACTGTCCCTGAACCTGGTGGTGTGGGACCTGATGGTCAATGGGTGATAACCTGGTGGTGTCGAGGTGAAGCTCCTGTACTTCCGACCCACAGACAGTGGTGCACGGCCTGGATGGTGGGGGTCCTTTACGATGGACGCTGCTTTCTTGTAGATGTGCTCAATGGTCGGGAGGGATTTTCCTGCCTTGGACTGGGATACATTCATTCCCTTCTGCAGGTGTCTCGGTTCTTGGGCGCTAGTGCTCCCATATCAGGCCAGTCGGGATGCCCTCCACAGAGCACCTGTAGAAGTTGCTCAAAGTTTTACACGGCCAAACTTGGACAGGAATGGGCCAGGAAGGTGACGGACGACACATAGTTTGACGTCGGTAGAGACGAGCCCAGGACCGCTACCGTTTATTCTTCCCCACGGACACTGACTGGCCTGCTGAGTTCCTCCAGCATCGTGTGGTGTGCGTGTTACTCCGATAGTGAGGAGGGTAGTTTTAACTCAAGATCAAGCTGGGACGGCAAGGTAGCGTAGCGTTTAACACGATGCTTTACAGGCGACCCGGGTTCAATTCCCGACGCTGACTGCGAGGAGTTTGTATGTCCCCCCCCCCCCCCCCAATGACTGCGTAGGTCTCCTCCCACAGTTCAAAGACCGACTGGTTGGTAGGTTAATTGATCGGTCATTGTAAACCGTCCCGTGATTGGGCTAGGGTTCATTTGAGGGCTGTGGGGCCTGTTCTGCACTGTATTTCAATAAATAAATCAAGATTCAAGATTAATGTTTATTTGTCACATGTACATTGAAACAGACAATGAAATAAGTCATTTGCAGCGGCAGCCAGCACACCCGAGAACGGGCGGGGGTCAGCCGATGAGTGTCGCCACCCACAATGCTCGGCAGGACGGCACAGAACAAACAAAAATAGGCCCCCGCACACGTACTGTCGTTCAACCCCAGGACAGGCCCCCAGCCTCTTGCGGCGGACTCGAGCCTGCACGCACCAGGTATCGCCTCGACCTCCGTACCTCCGATTCAGACCTCGGCATCTACCCCAGGACACAGGGATCACCGAACACCAGTCCTTGAACTCTCCGATGACAGGACCCCGAACAGTAGGCCTTATTCGCAAACCCAGTAGAGGGGTGGGGGGTGACCGCAGCTTGTTCTTCAAGCCCGCGCAGAACTCCAACCCTGGGACCCACTGAGAAATCACTGACCTGTGAGGCCAGGGGGGGCTTTTGTCCACTCTCTATCAGTCCAACATCCGACCGCAGATGTTGATCACAAGCTGACACCGATCATTCGATGGATTTTAGTCCTGAGAAGAGTTGGGTGACGCATTCTGGGACATCTATCGGGTGTCGGGCGTACCACGCGAACGGCAGGGAGCTCTGAGGAGCTGACGGGCCTCAGTCCGGGATTCCTGAAGGCAGCAGCAGAAGGGGAGAAGGCGCTCGGTTCTGGTCGCCGCCCAACAGGAAGGAGGCGACGGCAGAGGAGATTCACCCGGACTGGGCCTGGGTCAGGAGAGGCCGGAGAGACTGAGGTTATTTTCCATGGAGGAGTGGAGGGGGTCTGATTGAGGCGTATGAAATTACAGGCTCATACTGCAGAGCCATAGAAACAGGCCCTTCGGCCCATCTCATCCATGCCAAGCCATTAATCCGTCTACTCCCCTCGACCTGCACCCAGACCATAGTCCTCCAAAGCCCTCCCATCCATGTGCCTATCCACTGGCAGCTCGTCCCTTACCCTCATGGTCTCCTTAAACTTTTCATCTTTCACCCTTAGCCCATGACCTCTGGTTACAACCCAACCAACCTCAGTGGAAAAAGCCTGTTAGCATTAACCCTATCTATACCGTAATTTTACATACCTCTATCAATACCGCCCCCCCCCCCCAATCTTCAACATTCTCGGAAATAAAGTCCCTATATTTCCCTATAACTCAGGTCCCCCAGACCCGGCAACATCCTTGTAAATTTTCTCTGCATTTTTCAAGCTTGTTTTACATCTCTCCTATAAAACTGCACCCAATACTCCAAATTAGGCCTCACCAACGTCTTGTACAACTTCAACATAACATCCCATCTCCTGTGCTCAGTACTCTGATTTGCGAAGGCCAGTGGGCCAAAAGCTTTCTTTACGACATGATCCACCTGTGATGCCACATTTAATGAATTATGGACCTGTATTCCCAGATCCCTCTGTTCTACTTCACTCCTCAGTGCCCGACCGTTCACCCTGTAAGACTTACCCTGATTGGTCCTACCGAGGTACAACATCACACACTTGTCTGCACTAAACTCCATCTGCCATTTTTCAGCCCATTTTCCCAGCTGGTTCAGATCCCTCTGCAGGCCACAACAGCCTTCCTCGCTGTCCACCACACCCTCAATCTTGGTGTCACCCACAAACTTACTGATCCAGTTAACCACATTATCATTCAGATCATTCATATTGATGACAAACAACAATGGACCCAGTACCGATCCCTGTGGCACTCCACGAGTCACAGGCCTCCGGTCAGAGAGGGAACCCTCCACTACCACTCTCTGGCTTCTCCCACAAACCCAATATCTCATCCAATTTACTCCCTCAACTTGAATGCTGAGCGACTGAACCTTTTTGACCAGCCTCCCACGCGGGACCTTGTCAAAGGTCTCGCTAAAGTCCATGTAGACAACATCCACTGCTTTGATTCATCCACGTTCTTGGTAACTTCCTCAAAAAAACTCTAGACGATTGGTTCAGACATGACCTACCACGCACAAAGCCATGTTGACTATCCTTTATAAGTCTCTGTCCATCCAGGAACGCCTTCCAATATTTTTCCCACTACTGATATCAGACTCACAGTCCTAGAATTCCTTGGCTTTTTGTTTGAGCCTTTCTTCAACAACAGAACAACATCGGCGTCCTGCGATCCTCCAGCACCTCCGCCTTGGCTAAGGACGTTTTAAATACCCCCTGCTTGGGCCCCTGCAATGTCTGCACTCGCCTCCCGAAGGGTCTGAGGGAACACCTTGTTGGGACCCATTAACGTGGTCGTACCTTTCTTATTTCTCATTCCACCTCCACAGATTCACGAGATGAGTTCTCCAGTCTGTCCTGACCGAGCACTGCCACCACATTTTCCCTGACGAGTAGTGCCGTCCCTCCCGCTCTGTCGCGTCTAACATTGAGCTGCCAGTCCTGCCCCTAAATCTCACTAATGGCTACAACATCACAATTCCACTTGTTGATCCGTGCCCTGAGCTCATCTGCCTTTCCTACAATGCTCCTTGCATTTAAATAAATGCAGTTCAGAACATTAGTCCCACCATCCTCAACATTTTGATTCCTAGCCTCGTATGTAGGTTTAACACCATCTTTCTCCACGACCACTCCATAATCTGTACTGGAGCTCTAGTTCTTATGCCCCTGGGACTCTGATGCACCATCAATAACTCTCTGAGACGTGAGGCGAGATATCGGCTTTTATTGAAGAAAGAACAAGCAGCAATTGACCACCATGCTACATCCTGGAGACTGAGAGGCAGGGCTCAGGCCCCAAATGCCTTTATACCGGGGTCTGTGGGAGGAGCCACAGTCAGTGGGAGGAGCCATGATCAGTGGGAGGAGCCATGGTCTGTGGGAGGAGCCACGGTCTGTGGGAGGAGCCATGATCAGTGGGAGGAGCCACGGTCTGTGGGAGGGGCCATGATCAGTGGGAGGAGCCACGGTCTGTGGGATGAGCCATGATCAGTGGGAGGAGCCACGGTCTGTGGGAGGGGCCATGATCAGTGGGAGGGGCCACGGTCTGTGGGAGGGGCCATGATCAGTGGGAGGAGCCATGGTCAGTGGGAGGAGCCACAGTCAGTGGGAGGAGCCACAGTCAGTGGGAGGAGCCACAGGAGCAGTCAGCAGAGGGGGCATGACCAGACAGGTATATGTAGTTCACCACAAACTCTAGTTTAAATCTCCCCATGCAGCTCTAGCAAACCTTCCTGCTGAGATATTAGTCCCCCTCCAGTTCAGGTGCCAACCGTCTCTTCTGTACAGGTCTCACCTTTCCCGGAAGGGAGCCCAATGACCAAAAATCTGGAGCCACACCCCTCCACACCATCTCCTTAGCCACATGTTAAACTTCATAGTGCTGACCTCACTGGTGCGTGACGTGGGCATCGATTCTGAGATCACAACCCTGGAGGTCCTGTCCTCCAACTTGGGAGCTACCTCCGTGAGGTCACCCTACAGGACCTCTTCACCCATGACCCCCAGCTGCTCATCCTCACGCTTCGGAACGCAAAGCACTTCGTCCGGCGTGGCACCCCGGAGATCAGGAAGCATCCAGAAGTCTTGCTCTCGTCCACAGAAACTTCTTTCTGTTTCCCCGAACCGACGAGTCCCCCCCCCCACCACACCTTTCCTCTTCTCCCCCCCCACACTTCCCTTCTGAGTCTCAGTGCCAGAGACCGGGCCACTGTGACTTTCCTCTGCTAGGTCACCCCCCCCCCCCAACAGGATCCAAAGTGATATACCTGTTGTGGAGGGGGGCACGTAACCCATTTCCCTCTCCTGACAGTCACCCAGTTACCCTGCGTCCACAAGCGTAGGACTTGAGAGCAGAATTAGGCCATTCAGCCCATCAGGTCTTCTCCGCCATTCCATCACGTGTAAATTTCTAAAGGGATTGGACAGGCTAGATGCAGGAAGACTGTTTCCGATGTTGGGGAAGTCCAGAACGAGGGGTCGCAGTTTAAGGATACAGGGGAAGACTTTTAGGACCGAGATGAGGAGAAACTTCTTCACACAGAGAGTGGTGAATCTGTGGAATTCTCTGTCACAGGAAACAGTTGAGGCTGGTTCATTGGCTATATTTAAGAGGAAGTTAGATATGGCCCTTGTGGCTAAAGGGTTCGGGGGTATGGAGAGAAAGCAGGTACAGGGTTCTGAGTTGGATGATCAGCCATGATCATACTGAATGGCGGTGCAGGCTCGAAGGGCCGAATGGTCTACTCCTGCACCTATTTTCTATGTTTCTATCATGGCTGATACTGGATCCTACCCAACCCTGTACACCTGCCTCCTCGCCATATCCTTTGATGCCCTGATCGATCAGGAAACGATCAGCTTCAGTCTTAAATACACCCATGGACTTGCCCTCCACCGCAGTCTGTGACAGAGCGTCCCACAGACTCACCGCTCTCTGGCTGAAAAAATTCCTCCTTACCTCGGTTCTAAAGGGTCGCCCCCCACTTTTGAGACTCTGCTCACTAGTTCTGGATACCCCCACCAGAGGAAACATCCTCTGCACATCCACCCTATCTCGTGCTTTCAACATTTGGTGGGTTTCAATGAGATTCCCCAAATTCTTCTAAATTCCAGTGAGTTCAGGCCCAAAGCTGCCAAACACTCCTCAATGTTAACCCCTTCATTCATGGAATCATCCTCGTGAACCTCCTCTGGCAACACGTCCTTTCAAAGGTAAAGGGCCCAGAACTGTTGTCAATACTCCAAGTGTGGCCCGACTAGTGTCTTATAAAGGCTCAGCATTGTCTCCCTGCTTTTATATTCCATTCCCCATGAAATAAATGCCAACATTGCATTTGCCTTCTTTACCACAGACTCAATCTGTAAATTAACCTTCCGGGAGTCTTGCACGAGGACTCCTAATTCGCTCTGCACCTCTGATGTTTGAACCTTCTCCCCATTTAGATAACAGTCCGCACTATTTTTCCTTTTACCAAAATGCATCATGGTACATTTCCCAACACTGTCCTGCACCCTGAGTGAAATTACTTCCCTCGATGTCCTGTAGGAAACATCCCCTCCACATCCACTCTATCTGTGTCCTCTGGTCCTACAATCCCCCACTACAGGAAACACCCTCTTCACATCCACTCTATCTGTGCCCTCTACTCCTAGACTCCCCCAACTAGAGGGGACATCCTCTCCACATCCACTCTATCTGTGTCCTCTGGTCCTAAACTTCCCCACTATAGGAAACATCCTCTCCACATCCACACTATCTGTGTCCTCTGGTCCGAGACTCCCCCACTATAGGAAACATCCTCTCCACATCCACTCTATCTGTGTCCTCTGGTCCTAAACTCCCCCACTGTAGGAAACATCCTCTCCACATCCAGTCTATCTGTGTCCTCTGATCCTACACATCCCCACTATAGGAAACATCCTCTCCACGCCCACCTATCTGTGTCCTCTGGTCCTAGACTCCCCACTATAGGAAACATCCCCTCCGCGTCCACTCTATCTGCGTCCTCTGGTCATAGACTCCCCCACAATAGGAAACACTTGTCCACATCCACTCTAAATGTGTCCTCTAGTCCTAGAATCGCACACTATAGGAAACATCCACTCCACGTCCACTCTATCTGTGCCTGTAGTCCTAGACTACCCCACTATAGGAAACATCCACTCCACAACCCATTCTATCTGTGCCCTCTAGTCCTAGACTCCCCTACTATAGGAAACATCCTCTCAAAGGCCACACTATCTGTGTCCTCTAGTCATAGAATCCCCCACTGTAGCAAACATTCTCTCCACATGCAGTCTATTTGTGTCCTCTGGTCCTAGACACCCCCACTATAGGAAACAGCCTCTCCACACCACTCTATCTCTGTCCTCTGGTCCTACACTCACTAACTATCGAACACACACTCTCTACATCTACTCTGTCTGTGTCCTCTGGTCCTAGACATCCCCACTATAGGAAACATCGTCTCCACATCCACGCTATCTGTGTCCTCTGGTCCTAAACACCCCGCACTATAGGAAACATCCTCTCCACATCCACTCTATCTGTGTCCTCTGGTCCTAGACTACCCCACTATAGGAAACATCCACACCACACACACACTACCGGTATAATCTGGACTGAGACACCCCCACTGTAGCAAACATCCTCTCCACACCCACTCTATTTGTGTCCTCTGGTCCTAAACTACCCCACTGTCAGAAACATCCTCTCCACATGCACTCTATCTGTGTCCTCTGGTCCTAGACTCCCCACTATAGGAAACATCCTCTCCACATCCACTCGAGCAGTGTCCACTAGTCATAGACACCCCTCTGTAGCAATCATTCTCTCCACATGCACTCTATCTGTGTCCACCGGTCCTAGACTCCCCCAGTGTCGGAAACATCCTCTCCACATCCACTCGAGCAGTGTCCTCTAGTCCTAGACTACCCCACTATAGGAAATATCCACTCCACACCCACACTATCTGTGTCGTCTGGTCTGAGACGTCCCCACTGTAGCAAACATCCTCTCCACAACCAATCTAATTGTGTCCTCTGGTCCTACACTACCCCACAGACGGAAACATCCTCTCCACATGCACTCTATCTGTGTCCTCTGGTCGTAGAATCCCCCACTATAGGAAACATCCTCTCCACACCCACTCTATCTGTGTCCTCTGGTCCTAGAATCCCCACGATAGGAAACATCCTCTCCACATCCACTCTATCTGTGTCCTCTGGTCTAGACTCCCCACTATAGGAAACATCCACTCCACGTCCACTCTATCTGTGTCTCTGGTCCTAAACCCTACTATAGGAAACATCCTCTCAACAGCCACACTATCTGTGTCCTCTGCTACTAGAATCCCCCACTATAGGAAACATCCTCTCCACATCCAGTCTATCTGTGTCCTCTGATCCTACACATCCCCACTATAGGAAACATCCTCTCCACGCCCACCCTATCTGTGTCCTCTGGTCCTAGACTCCCCACTATAGGAAACATCCCCTCCGCGTCCACTCTATCTGCATCCTCTGGTCCTAGACTCCCCACTATAGGAGGCATCCTCTCCGTATCCACTCTATCTGTGTCCTCTGCTACTAGAATCCCCCACACTATAGGAAACATCCTCTCCACATCCACTCTATCTGTGTCCTCTGGTCCTAAACTCCCCTACTATAGGAAACATCCTCTCAACAGCCACACTATCTGTGTCCTCTAGTCATAGAATCCCCCACTGTAGCAAACATCCTCTCCACCTGCACTCTATTTGTGTCCTCTGGTCCTAGACACCCCCACTATAGGAAACAACCTCTCCACACCCACTCTATCTCTGTCCTCTGGTCCTACACTCACTAACTATCGAACACACACTCCCTACATCTATTCTGTCTGTGTCCTCTGGACCTAGACTCCCCCACTATAGGAAACATCCTCTCCACATCCACACTATCTGTGTCCTCTGGTCCTAAACACGCGGCACTATAGGAAACATCCTCTCCACATCCACTCTATCTGTGTCCTCTGGTCCTAGACTACCCCACTATAGGAAACATCCACACCACACACACACTACGGTATAATCTGGACTGAGACACCCCACTGTAGCAAACATCCTCTCCACACCCACTCTATTTGTGTCCTCTGGTCCTAAACTACCCCACTGTCGGAAACATCCTCTCCACATGCACTCTATCTGTGTCCTCTGGTCCTAGACTCCCCCACTATTAGGAAACATCCTCTCCACATCCACTCGAGCAGTGTCCACTAGTCATAGACACCCCTCTGTAGCAATCATTCTCTCCACATCCACTCTATCTGTGTCCTCTGGTCCTAGACTCCCCCACTATAGGAAACCTCCTCATCACATCCACTCTATCTGTGCCTCTGGTCCTAGACTCCCCACTGTCGGAAACATCCTCTCCACATCCACTCTATCTGTGTTCTCTGGTCCTGGACTCCCCCACTATAGGAAACATCCTCTCCACATCCACACTATCTGTGTCCTCTGGTCCTAGACTCCCCCATGACGGGAAACATCCTCTGCACATCCACTCTAACTGTGTCCTCTAGTCATAGACTCACCCTCTGTAGCAATCATTCTCTCCACATGCACTCTATCTGTGTCCACCGGTCCTAGACTCCCCCACGGTCGGAAACATCCTCTCCACATCCACTCTAACTGTGACCTCTGGTCCTAGACTCTGGCATGACTGGAATCATCCTCTCCACATCCAGTCTAATACTGTCCTCTAGTCGTTGACTCCCCCATTACAAGGCATATCCGGTCAACATCCACTCTATCTGTGTCCTTTGGTCCTAAACTCACCCGCTGTAGGAAACATCCTCGTCACATCCACTCTATCTGTGTCCTCTGGTCCTAGACTCCCCCACCACAGGAAACATCCTCTGCAAACCCCTCTATCTCTGTCCTCTGGTCCTAGAATCCCCAAATATAGGACACACATACTCTCTACATCTACTCTGTCTGTGTCCGCTGGTCCTAGACACCCCCACTATAGGAAACATCCTCTCCACATCCACTCTATCGTGTCCTCTGCTCCTGGACTCCGCACTACAGGAAACATCCTCTCCACATGCACTCTATCTGTGTCCTCTGGTCCTAAACTCCCCCACCGCAGGAAACATCTCTCAACATCAACTCTATCGGTGTCCTCTGGTCCTAGACACCCCCACTATAGGAAACATCCTCACCACATCCACTCTATCAGTTTCCTCTGGTCCTAGACTCCCCCACTGTTGGAAACATCCTCTCCACATCCACTCTATTGTGTCCTCTATTCATAGACTCCCCCATTGTAGCAAAGATTCTCTCCACATCCAATCTATTTGTGTCCTCTGTTTCTAAACTCCGCCACGACGAGAAACATCCTCCCCACATCTGCTCTATCTGTGTCCTCTGGTCCTAGACTATCCCACTATAGGAAACATCCTCACCACGTCCACTCTATCGTTTCCTCTGGTCCTAGACCCCCCCACTATAGGAATCATCCCCTCCACGTACACTCTATCTGCGTCCTCTGGTCCTAGACTCTGTCACGACGGGAAACATCCTCTCCCACCCACTCTGTCTGTGTCCTCTGGTCCTGGTCTCCCCTATTATAGGAAACATCCTCCCCACATCCACTCTATCTGTGTCCTCTGGTCCTAGACTCCCCCACTATAAGAAACATCCTCTCCACATCCACTCTATCTGTGTCCTCTGGTCCTAGACTCCCCCACCACAGGAAACAACCTCTCCACATCCACTCTATCTGTGTCCTCTGGTCCTAGACTCCCCCACCACAGGAAACAACCTCTCCACATCCACTCTATCTGTGTCCTCTGGTCCTAGACCTCCCCCACCACAGGAAACAACCTCTCCACATCCACTCTATCTGTGTCCTCTGGTCTAGACTCACCACAACAGGAAACATCCTCACCACATCCACTCTATCGGTTTCCTCTGGTCCTAGACTCCCCCACTGTAGCAAACATCCTCTCCACACCCTCTCTATCTGTATCCTCTGGTCCTACACAACCCCACTGTCGGAAACATCCTCTCCACATGCACTCTATCTGCGTCTTCTGGTCCGAGACTCCCCCATTATAGGAAACATCCTCTCCACACCCACTCTATCTATGTCCTCTATTCATAGACTCCCCCACTGTAGCAAAGATTCTCTCCACATCCAATCTATTTGTGTCCTCTGTTCCTAAACTCCGCCACGACGAGAAACATCCTCACCACATCCACTCTATCTGTGTCCTCTGGTCCTGGTCTCGCCTATTATAGGAAACATCCTCCCCACATCCACTCTATCTGTGTCCTCTGGTCCTAGACTCCCCCACTATAAGAAACATTCTCTCCACATCCACTCTATCTGTGTCCTCTGGTCCTAGACTCCCCCACCATTTTAAACATCCTCTCTATATCCACTCTATCAGTGTCCTCTGGTCCTAGACTCCCCCACTATAGGAAACATCCTCTCCACATCCACTCTATCTGTTTCTCCGGTCCTAGACTCCCCCAATATAGGGAACATCCTCTCCTTGAGGGGCACGGCCATGCCTCGTAATAAGAAGCTCGTTCCCAAAGCAGTTTCCCCAAGACTCCTCTTGAGGCAGCCTGAGGGAACGAAACGGGAGAGAGCGGATGGGGAGCGAGGCAGAGGGGAGGGAGATGGTATAGACAGGGTCTGAAAGAAGATATTGTCCTTGCTGGATCAACATTCCCAACTCGAGTGAGTGGTGGAGTCTGAGGCTGTCACTAGAAATATTTGGACAAGCATTGCTTTCTTCTGGGCAGTGTCTTTACGAGACGGGCGACCCCAGCCGTTATCAACATTCTCCAGAGATTGTCTGCCTGGCGTCAGTGCTCACAGAACCAGGACTTGGTGATGGGCACCGGCTGCTCGTACGAGCATCCACCACCTGACCCTGATCGGCGAGGCTAAGCGGGTGCTACCCCTCGCCCGAGGGTGCCCTGCAGGCCAGCGGGGGGACGGTGCTGCCCAGAGGCAGGTGACGGCAGAAAAATTCGCCAAGAACAGTCGTGGGCAGGACCGCGATCGCCACGTCGTGCGATACGGTGCGTGGGGAACAGGGGCCCGAAGCCAGAGAGGACCACAGGTCAGGCGCTGGTAGGAACTCGTGTAGATGGCAAATGGGTGGTCAGCATGGGGATGATGGGCTGAAGGGCCTGGTGACTGTCTACATGACACTATGGTTATGTGTTTCCTCGATGCTGTGTGACGTCTGCCTCTCTGTCCCCTCCTGACACGAGCGTTTGGAGCACCGGGAGGGGAGGAAGGAGGAAAAAAGAGAGGCAGTGTGAAAGGACAGGGAGGAGAAGAGAGGAGAGAGGAAGGGAGGCAAGAGGAGAGAGCGGGGAGAGGAGTCAGGAGAGATAGAGAGGAAATAAGGGGAGGGAATGGGAGGAGAGGGGGTTTTAGGGGAGAGGAGAGAGATAGCAAAGGGAAGAGAAGGGGCAAGGGGAGATAGAGAGGGAGTGAGGTAGGGGCCAGGGGGTTGGAGGAGAGTCAGGGAGGGAGGAGACAAGAGGGGGTGAGAGAGAGGGAAGTAGGGGAGGAACGGGAGAGGGTGGGGAGAAAGGCAGTTAGAGGTGGATTGAGGGGAGAGAGGAGCAGGAGAGGGGAGGGGAGAAAGGCAGTTAGAGGTGGATTGAGGGGAGAGAGGAGCAGGAGAGGGGAGGGGAGAAAGGCAGTTAGAGTGGATGAGGGAGAGAGGAGCAGGAGAGGGGAGGGGAGAAAGGCAGTTAGAGGGGGATTGAGGGGAGAGAGGAGCAGGAGAGGGAGGGGAGAAAGGCAGTTAGAGGGGATTGAGGGGAGAGAGGAGCAGGGAGGGGAGAAAGGCAGTTAGAGGGGGATTGAGGGGAGAGAGGAGCAGGAGAGGGGAGGGGAGAGAGGGAAGAGGGAGGAAGGCTAAGAGAGGGAAGTAGAGATAAGGGGAGGAGAGAGACAGGGAAGGAGAAGGTTAGAGACGAACGAGTAGAGAGACAGAGCGAGGCGAGAGAGAGAGAGAGAGAGAGAGAGAGAGAGAGGAAGACTCTCTGGTGCTGTCGGATGGTAGGGACTCTCCCCACCAGGCCCAGACGAGGTGACGGAGTCTGTGCCTGGAGCTCACTCTCCACACTCACAGGCACACACAGAGGGCCCTGTACAATGACACCGAGACACGGGGTGCGGTGTCTGCAGCCTGCTCTCCGCAGAATGGAAACTGGCCTCAGACATCCCAGACACGCAGCGTGTCAGACGCACCTCCACCGGACACGTCACCGTCCTCGATCCCCTCACCCACACTCCCTCACTCTCCCTTTTACTGAGCCTCTTCCCTCCCCCTCCATAACATTCCCTCTCTCCCCGAGTAGCACTTTGTCTCATGGTCTCTCTCTCCCCTCTCTCATTCCTCTCCCATTCCCCTCTCTATTTCCCCTTCCCCTCTCTCCACTCATTCCTCTCCTGATTCCCCTCCTCTTTCACTGCTCTCCAAATCCCCCCTCTCCCTGTCCTCTCCCCACCTCCCTTCTCTCCTCTAGCCTCAATTCCCCCTCCTCCCCTCCCCTTTCCCTCTCTCTCCCATTCCCCTCTCCCTTATCCCCTCCTCTCTCCCCATTTCCCCTCTCTCCTCCCCTCCTCTCCCCATTCCCCCCCTCTCTCTCCGAGTTCTGTTAATCTGCCTCTCTTTCTTCCACCCACTCTCCCTCCTCCTCTGCCCCTCCACGTGTCTCTCTCCTGTCTGCACCCTCCCCCTCCCCAGGTCCCCCCCCCCACACCTCACGGACATTAATCTCGGGGTGGTGTCCGATGGCATAAAGTTGCTTCAGTAGTAAATTTACTTTGACCTTTGAACTGTCCCCTCTCCTCCCCCCGTCAGTCGAGCCTCGCGGACACTCCTGATCGTCTGTCCCGGTTCCGTGGGACAGGTGCTGAGGAAGGGGGCACCACAGCTCTGCGAGGTGCGCTGAAGTGAGGGGGGTGTGGGGAGAGAGCCCCGCACTGTGCGGGGCCTTCCAGATCAGGCCTCTCTCTGTCTGCAGCCGCAGGCCGGCCCAGTCCCCCAGCTGATGGGGCGTACAGGAGCGGGATAGGTAGAGCAGCTGGGGAGCGGTGTCGCAGAAACAGCCTCGCGCCAGCCTCTGCAAGAGCGAGGACTGACTGTTGGCTTCAGGAGGGGGAAGTCGAGGGGAGTGGGGGGGAGAAAGCTGAGCTGACAACCAGCACACTGGCGCAATTGCAGGAAGGCTCGGCAGGGGTCACATCTCCGCTCGGAGTCTGGGGAGATTCGGCACGCCACCAACGAGTGGTCAGCATTCCGACTGGGAACATCACAGCCTGGCGCGGAGGCTCAGTGCACAGGGTTGGAATGAGCTGCGGAGAGTTGTAAACTCAGTCAGCTCCCTCACGGGCACCAGCCTCCGAGTATCCAGGACATCTTCAGGGAGCGGTGCCTCAGGAAGGCAGCGTTCATCATTAAGGCCCCCATCACCCAGGGCATGCTGTCTTCTCACTGTTATCATCAGGGAGGGGGTACAGGAGCCTGAAGACACACACTCAACGATTCAGGAACAGGTTCTTCCCCTCTGCCATCAGGGTGGAGGTACAGGAGCCTGAAGACACACACTCAGTGATTCAGAACAGCGTCTTCCCCTCTGCCATCAGGGAGGAGGTACAGGAGCCTGAAGACACACACTCAACGATTCAGGAACAGCTTCTTCCCCTCCGCCATCAGGGAGGAGGTACAGGAGCCTGAAGACACACACTCAACGATTCAGGAACAGCTTCTTCCCCTCCGCCATCAGGGAGGAGGTACAGGAGCCTGAAGACACACACTCAACGATTCAGGAACAGCTTCTTCCCCTCCGCCATCAGGGAGGAGGTACAGGAGCCTGAAGACACACACTCAACGATTCAGGAACAGCTTCTTCCCCTCTGTCATCAGGGAGGGGGTACAGGAGCCTGAAGACACACACTCAACGATTCAGGAACAGCTTCTTCCCCTCTGCCATCAGGGAAGGGGTACAGGAGCCTGAAGACACACACTCAACGATTCAGGAACAGCTTCTTCCCCTCTGCCATCAGCGAGGAGGTACAGGAGCCTGAAGACACACACTCAGCGATTGAGGAACAGCTTCTTCCCTCTGCCATCAGGGAGGAGGTACAGGAGCCTGAAGACACACACTCAGTGATTCAGGAACAGCTTCTTCCCCTCTGCCATCAGGGAGGAGGTACAGGAGCCTGAAGACACACACTCAATGATTCAGGAACAGCTTCTTCCCCTCTGCCATCAGGGAGGGGGTGCAGGAGCCTGAAGGCACACACTCAACGATTCAGGAACAGCTTCTTCCCTCTGCCATCAGGGAGGAGGTACAGGAGCCTGAAGACACACACTCAACGATTCAGGAACAGCTTCTTCCCCTCTGCCATCAGGGAGAGGGTACAGGAGCCTGAAGACACACACTCAACGATTCAGGAACAGCTTCTTCCCCTCTGCCATCAGCGAGGAGGTACAGGAGCCTGAAGACACACACTCAGCGATTGAGGAACAGCTTCTTCCCCTCTGCCATCAGGGAGGAGGTACAGGAGCCTGAAGACACACACTCAACGATTCAGGAACAGCTTCTTCCCCTCTGCCATCAGGGAGGAGGTACAGGAGCCTGAAGACACACACTCAACGATTCAGGAACAGCTTCTTCCCCTCTGCCATCTGGGAGGGGGTACAGGAGCCTGAAGACACACACTCAACGATTCAGGAACAGCGTCTTCCCCTCTGCCGCGCGACTCCTGAACAGACATGGAACCCCTGGACACCACCTCACTACTTGCTTGCATCAATTATTTATTTAGTTTAATATTTCACATCGTGGTGATGCTCTGACCCGCTGACGTGCGAATCTCATCAGCCCTCCGCGGGGTGTGGGATCTTGCTGTGCGCCGTGTGAACTGTCTCCACCTCGACTCACCGTCTTTGTCTCTCTCTCTCTCTGTTTCACCTCTCTCTCTTCCCCCCCAACTATGTCCATCTCTCTCTCTCCCTGTCCCTCTCCCTACCCCTCACCTCCCGTTTCTGACCACGGCCCACGTTAAACCCATCTTGGGTGGCAGAGGACACAGATGGACAGATAGAGAGAGGGAGAGAGCGAGGGAGAGACATACAGAACAAAACCCGGAGAGACAGAACGACAGAGAATCATAAAGAGAGAGAGGGGAGAGAGAGGGGGGACAGAGAATGGGGAGAGAGGAGGGAGAGAGGGGAGAGAGAGAGAGAGGGGAGAGAGAGGGGGGAGAGAGAATGGGGAGAGAGGAGGGAGAGAGGGGAGAGAGAGAGAGGGGGAGAGAGAGGGGGGAGAGAGAATGGGGAGAGAGGAGGGAGAGAGGGGAGAGAGAGAGGGGAGAGAGAGGGGGAGAGAGGGGAGAGAGAGGGGAGAGAGGGGGAGAGAGAATGGGGAGAGAGGAGGGAGAGAGGGGAGAGAGAGAGGGGAGAGAGGGGGAGAGAGAGGGAGGAGAGAGGAGGGAGAGAGGGGAGAGAGAGAGGGGAGAGAGAGGGAGGAGAGAGAATGGGGAGAGAGAGGGGGAGAGAGAGGAGAGAGAATGGGGAGAGAGGGGAGAGAGAGGGGAGAGAGGAGGGAGAGAGGGGAGAGAGAGAGGAGAGAGAGAATGGGGAGAGAGGAGGGAGAGAGGGGAGAGAGAGAGGGGAGAGAGAGGGGGAGAGAGGGAGGAGAGAGAATGGGGAGAGAGAGGGGGAGAGAGAGGAGAGAGAGGGGAGAGAGAGGGGGAGAGAGAGGGGGAGAGAGAGGAGAGAGAATGGGGAGAGAGGGGAGAGAGAGAGGGAGAGAGAGGGGAGAGGGGGAGAGAGAGGGAGAGAAAGGGGAGAGAGGGGGAGAGAGAGAGGGGACAGAGAATGGGGAGAGAGGAGGGAGAGGGGGGGAGAGAGGGGGGAGAGAGAATGGGGAGAGAGGGGAGAGAGAGGGGAGAGAGGGGAGAGAGAATGGGGAGAGAGGAGGGAGAGAGGGGAGAGAGAGAGGGGAGAGAGAGGGGGAGAGAGGGAGGAGAGAGAATGGGGAGAGAGAGGGGGAGAGAGAGGAGAGAGAATGGGGAGAGAGGGGGAGAGAGAGGGGGGAGGAGAGAATGGGGAGAGAGGGAGAGAGAGGGATAGAGGAGGAGAATGGGGAGAGAGAGGGAGGCGAGAGGGGAGAGAGAGGGGGAGGGAGGGGAAGAGAGAGGGAGGAGAGAGAATGGGGAGAGAGGGGAGAGACGGGGAGAGAGAGGAGAGAGAATGGAGAGAGGGGAGAGAGGAGGGAGAGAGGAGGAGGGAGAGGGGAGAGAGAATGGGGAGAGGGGGAGAGAGGGAGAGAAAGGGGAGAGAGGGGGGAGAGAGAGAGGGGACAGAGAATGGGGGAGAGAGGAGGGAGAGAGGGGGGGAGAGAGAGGGGGGAGAGAGAATGGGGGAGAGAGGAGGGAGAGAGGGGAGAGAGAGGGGAGAGAGAGGGGGAGAGAGAGGGAGGAGAGAGAATGGGGAGAGAGGGGAGAGAGAGGGGAGAGAGGGGAGAGAGAATGGCGAGAGAGGGGGGAGAAAG